>NC_056609.1:30839282-30856782 GCF_018340385.1 Cyprinus carpio | reverse complement strand
GTCTTCCACGTTTACAGCTGAACTCTCGTCTGCTGTGAGATAAGAAAAAGCACAACATCTCTTCATCTCTTATTATTTTGTGGTTATTTAGTTGCATAAACAGTCAGATGTGCACATGCTGCAGGAATGAAGCAAACAAACACAGAGACCTGTCGGGCCGGACGAGTTTCCCCTGACTTCTGTCTTTTCTGACTTGTGTGTCTGTAAAACACGAGCGGCTCGTCCTGACGTCAGTCCTGCTCTCAGAAGATCTAGAGCCGTGAAACACACATCAAGGTGTTATCAGAAGTGCTTCTGAACAAGCATCACGTGTCTGTAAGTGTGTAATATAACCCTTTGTTATTATAGTCGTTAAAACTGAAACTAAAACTGTAGGTTTTTCCCTCATACCTTAACTAAAAAATAATACATTGAAAACTTTATTTATTTCATAATTCTCTAATGTTTGAGAATCAGTAATGTCCTTTAATACCACTGAAAAAATTCACATAGTATTATAGTTTTTATTAATATTTTGAATCTGTTTAGTTTTCATTTGATTTTTTCTAAGTTTTAGTGATTTTTGTGTATTTTTTAATGTTTATGTTTTTAGATGTTTTATCTGTTTTTTTTTCAATATATAAGTCTATATAAATTTGATACATTTTTATTTGCTATTTTATTAAAACTTAATTAAAATGAGAAATGCACTTGAAATAAAATAAGCATTAACTGAAATATTAAAGGATATTATTTTATTTTAATACTCCACGACAAAATGACTAACACTTTCAAAAAAAAAAAAAAAAACTGAAATTAAATCAAACGTTAGAAAATGACTTCAGGTCGCGGGTTGGATTCCCAGTGAATGCATGAAGGCAGTATAATTTGTTCTTGGATAAATGCATGAGTGTAAGTGTGTGATGGACTCACTGTCCATGAGTGAGCGCAGGTTTTGTGCGTTTGCTGCGGCGCTGCTGTGCCACTGGTTGAGCAGGACAGAATGAACCCCGCTGAGAGTGAAGAGATACGCCGAGCCGAGCGCACCGTCTGAAGCCCGACTGGACCGTCTGAAGAAAGTGAAGCTGACAGTGAACCAGAGAGAAACATCATGACAGAAAACATTCTCAAAAAGCCAAGAGCTGAGGATGAAAAAGTGTTCTGCAAGGTCATGGGTTCGATTCCCTTGGAAAGCAAGAGTTGATCATATTTATTTGCATGCAAAGTTGCAATGCAACGTAAGATTATATTTATTTGTATACAAAGAAAAAATGTTAAGTATAGTATTTTTCAGATTCTTGACTATTTTTAGTCCACTAATCTATTATAAGTTTATCTGTGACACTGGAGACGCTGCAGACTCTATGAAATCAGAATGGCGTTTGTGTCTTTAGCTTGATGTTGATGATCTCAGAGCTCATCTATATATTAATGTTCTGCTAACAGTTAATAAAGATAAACCTCTAACAGAAATATGCTTTTCAGATTTGCTGCATTCATCTGTGCATGCTTGATCTGGATTTGGTGCAAATGCACATATGATGAATCCGGCCCGAATAAAGAGCACTGAAGCATGGTTTATTTAGGGTTATTATACTTAAACTAAAACCGTAAAACATTTAAGTTACTTGAAATAAAATTAATGTTAACTGAAATGCATGACAATATATAAAACATTTTATTTCATATTTTATTTTATAAAGTCTAACTGCAACTTTTCTCATTTTTATCTAGTTTAACTTTAAGTACTAAAATAACAAACTATACTATAAATACTAATAAAATAATAAAATACTAAACTATAAATAAAAATATAGTTAAAAAATAAATATAAACTATAAAAACTATAGAGATATATTAAATAAAAACACACAGCAAATTTAGCAAAAAATTTAAAAGTAAAATTCAATTAAAATATAACATGGAAAAATATAAAAATAAAAACTATATCCTTACCAGCATCATTTTTTTTATTATATATTTTTTGTATTAATAGTTTCAATTATTTAGATTTTTATATTTTTCATTTTAAATTTTTTTCATCTATTTCTTTTCTTTTTTTTTGAAGTACAGTATTTTAGTACATCAAGTTAAACTAAATGAAAATGAGAAAAGTTGACTTTGCAACTAGAAGAAATAAAATAAGTTCAAGTTTCATCTATACTCACTTTTTATTTCAATTAATATTTTAATGGTTTTGCTTTTATTTATATCTAATACTACTGATAATACCATTTGCAATGACAAATTTGGTTTTGAATTAGTAAAGAAGCAGTGGCCTTGATCACCTTCAAGAGATCAATAAAGTACAAATCAATAAACAGTATAATTCTGTTCCTCTGAATATTTTCAATGCAACATCCATGAGATGCCTTCTGGTCATCAGTAAATGCAGCACGCAGTCATTAAAACCATGAAGACTAATGCATACAAAGGTATACGGTGTTAAAAAAGTTTTGTTTCACCTCTTCTGGACGCTGACTCTGTTCTGAACGCTTTCAAAGAGAAAGACCATCTGACATCCTGCGGAAAAACCAACACAGAGAGAACAATGAGAAAAAAAAGAAAGAATAATAAAACAGCATAGTTTAAGAGCGTTAGTACATGGCAAAGCAACACTCAGCATGAAGTAAAAGCACAGCTGTGATTGATCTGAATCCCTGAAGAACGGCTCTATGAACGCTGGAAACACTCATTAGTGTAAGAACGAGTTCGTCTGTTGTGTGCTGAGTGGATTAAAGCTGCGAATGAGGATAGTTCACCCAAAAATGACAAATCTGTCATTAATTACTCACCTTCATGTCGTTCCAAACCCCTAAAAATATCTTAATTTGTGTTCTGAGGATGAACGAGTCTTACATGTGTGGAACGACATGAGGGTGAGTAATTAATGACAGCATTTTTATTTTTGGGTGAACTGTCCCTTTAAGAGCTGAAAGTTCTTCAGGGTTCCTTTTTTCAATCAATGAATTTTTCTTTGACTTTTCCAGATGTTTCTGATTTACTCGATCAGGATTAAAGATAAACATATTCTCACTCCCAGTTTTAACAGGATCAAATATTTTAGAAATATATTTGCTCTTTATAAAATTGCTCATGCTGTTTTAAAATGGTATTAATTCCCACGACGTCTTTCCAGCTCATGCTTTTAAAAAGAGGCTATTCGGGTTTTCCAAGAACCTATTAATCCTGGTTAGTTGCTAAATTTATATCCTCAAGTTTTAGCTATGTAAAATCTTTTAGAGCAACTTCTTTGCAATTGTTTATTATTATTATCTGCAATGCATTTTTAAACATTAGGTGTGATGTTTTATTTTTTAAATGTTTATCAATGCCATATGTAGCTAATTCTGGGGCATCTGGACTCTCCATCATCCCTTTGAAAACAAACAAATAAACATAAGAACAAATGTGTGTGTGTTTAGTTGTTTTAGCTTATTTATTGCTTGGTTTTGTCTCATTTTAAAGAGATTCGGCATCATAATGTACAGTAAAGATGAAGATGATGAAGATAATGAAGAAGTGTCACTGATTTGAGTTTGTCTGTGAGACAAATGACTGTTGGGAATAATTTCCCTGTGATGCTAAAAACCGATAAATCATGCTGATCTGAATTTTATCTCAATTTATGTGAGAATATGAGTATTGTAGCCAAATCTGAACACGATTGAAGCTTTGAAAACGCTCTTCGATCGGCTGCTTTTGAAGCGGTGAGCGGTGCGAGACCGGAGCAGCGTGTAGAAGCAGATCTTCAAAGCATCAGCGCTCGCGTACAGCCGCACTGATCAGAGAAATATCAGGAAGAATCAAACATTTATTGTTGTAAAATGACTCTGCATACGGTTCACAGCAACACACGCTGCGGAGAACAAAGAGGAGGTTAAATAAATCAAACACGTGAAGCGGCAGGACAGATCTGCGGGAGCTTCCCAAACATGTTTTGATCATCGTACTTCCCCCTGAGTTTCTGTGCCTGACATGATTTGCACTACAAGAAGTGGGTGTTGATTTCATTTATCAACCAAATGCTGCAACGTGTGTTTCAGAAGCACTGATTTAACAACCCGATAACTTAACCTGTTAACTGTCACCCCGTCCCGTATACAGGACGCCTACGTTTACTTCACTAAATCCTTATCTAATCATGACAAACTATGTATCATTGGAAAGGTCTAAGACTCCTAAATAGATATTTTACCAATATTTTTTTGTTAAAAATTATGTAGGAAAAGTAATAGATTAATTTATGACAAGAGTGCACCCTCAAAAATCTACATCATAACAGGTGTTCTGACCTTGCCAAAAAAAATTCTTCTTTGTTGCCTTTTTCTCTATCACACTTTAGAAATAATCAGAAATGATGTATCAACTGAAAACTTAAAATCTCAAAATTCATCCTTTAAAACCCATTTTAAAATCAGACATTGCATTACCATGAAAATGGTACATCAATATAATGTTATAAAATGTTTTTGTTCATGAATTATAAAAAAATTAGTTTGGAAAGTGCACTTTCAAGTCTATGTTCAAAAATGTGAGTGACAGTAAAGGGGTTAAAAATGCTGAGAGTGCAATACTACTGTATAATAAGAAACACTCAATACAGTGCAAATGACCTCATCGTGTTGTAGATTTAATTCAATGTTATCTTTCATTTTAATCAAAATCAAAAATTTGTATTTTTTTTTTTTGGCCTGTGTCCTGAAAAAAAAAAAAAAAAAAAACGCCTAATATTACAAATTTTCATGATGCTAAATAAAAAAAAAAAAAAAAAAAAGCAATTATATTTATAATTAAATTATATATATATATATAAACACTTTCCATAATAAAGTTTTTTTTTTTGTTGTTGTTCACAAAATAAGAATAGATTTATCCAACTGTAATTATAATTAGTTTAGCTTCCTAAAACACCAGTGTGAATGTAATTTAGACTGAGACAGTATATCACAGATAAAAAGAGGGTCATGTTCCTTTAAAGTTTTAAAGATTTTTCTGACTTTAGTTTTAGTTAAGATCATGGATTGGAGCTCTTAATTTTGAACTCTCAAAGTGCATTCGATTGAATAATTTATAATTTTAATTTTTCCCAATACTGTCTTTTTTTTTTTTAATATCGCAAAAAATACCGTATCGTGAGACTTTGATATTGTTGCATCCCAAATGAACTCTGATCATTAGTTCTTATTTTCTACTGGTTTCAAGTGATTGGCTGGTCATTCTAGCAGCTTTTTTTTTTGTTTTTCTCTGAAACCAGTCGAGCGTTTTCTCGCTGTCTTGCTGTAATGTCCAGCCTGGTTTCATCTTCATCATCCTGGTCCTGTAGGCGTTGAGACTGAAGCTAATATTAATTTCCGCTGACGAGGGGCAGCGTTCTTCCTAATTACTGATAGATTTCAGCTGGTGTCTTGGCTTTCCATGCCTTTCTGCACCTCCCTTTCTTCATGTGTTCAGCTCTTTTCCCCTGTGTTTCCCGAGACTCTTAAAATTAATCATTGATTCAATAGGTCCTGGTTTGGTGTCTCTGTCCCTGCCAGTCTTAAAGTGGCTACGGTCACTTCTCTGCTCAAGAAGCCTTCACTTGATTCTTCTCTTCTAAAAACTTTTAGGCCAATCTCTGTCTTACCATTCATTTCTAAGGTATTGGAGAAAATTGTGCTTGATCAACTTCAACATTTTTTGACGAGTAATTGTACTTCTGAGGTTTTTCAATCTGGTTTTAAGTCTGCTCACAGCACTGAGTCTGCTCTCTTGAGAGTGTTAAACGATATTTATCTCTCCACTGATTCTAGAGACTCTGTGGTTCTTATTCTTTTAGATTTATCGGCCGCTTTTGATACTCCACACTATTATCCAGACTAGAGTCCTGGGTGGGTCTGAAAGCTACCGTTCTTAACCTTCTGGCCCTCTTCGGTCTTTTTTTACCAAAAAATTTTATATTTTGAAATGTAAAAAATCGTAGCTTCATCGGAATGAGATGAAACTTGATGACTTTTGTCACAATAGCTATGTGAACACACACACACAAAAAAAATCATGAACATGATTTGGATATGTTAAAGAGTCCAAAAAAAAAAAAATAGTCACACTTACCTTCTTCGCGGTCAGAAATGACCGACATAGGAAATTAATGGGAAATACGAAAAAATGTGAAAACTCAGTGAATCTTTTGGTGGTACAAACTACAAATCAGCCACTGGTCAGGAAAAAAGTGTGCAGCAATCAAGGGGTGACTCTCCAGAATATCAGGAGTGCAAAATAGTTGTTTAAATTATAAAATTTTTATTATCTACTGTTTGATACTGATTGTTTTTGCTGTTGTTAGTTTATTATGTTTCATCATAATTGCTGTTCCCTTCTGAAGTTTTATTAAAATTTATTGAAGTACATTGAATAAAATATTAATTAATTACAAAATGTTTGTATAGTGTTTTGAATGATCACTTTTCATTCCTTATTTTGTTAGATTTTTTAATTATCAAATACTGAGTAACAAAAATGCTTTCTATGTGTTCCCTTTCTAACAAGATTTTAATGTTTGACCGTAATCATAATGTAAAACCTGATACTTATCTAACCAAAAATATCTAAACCTTGACAAAAAGTAATCTTTTAGAATGTCTAGATATAGATCTAAATGCAAAACCTAAAAAAAATAAAAATAAAGAGATAAGGTCTAAAAAACTACGGGAATCCAAAAGTCTCTGTATATATCTATATAGGGTGCTAATACAAGAGGTTACGCAACATTACACAAGTTTTTATTTTTTTAATGCCTCCAGATTGCCCAATTCTCACATCAAAAAAATGGATTTTAAATGCTTTCACTCTATTTTAATTTGAAATATTGCATTTATTAAAAAATAGTAAATAAATAAAGAGATAAAAATATATATATTAATTCTATTGGAGAAAATAGTTCATTAAAATTGCATAAATATTGCATAGTATCATAAAATTCCCTAAAAATCATAAATAATAATCAAAAAATATTATTGAACAAAAATATTTTACATTGGTTTTCCTGAAGAAAAAAAAAAAGTTACATTTCAAGGCTTCGGTCACTTTTGACCGCGAAGAAGGTTAGTGTGACTCCTAAACGAAGAGGGCCAGAGGGTTAATTGGTTTCATACCTGTCTGACAGAAAGTTTTTAGTGAAGCTGGATAATTGTACCTCTTCCCCTGCACCTCTGACCCGTGGCCTTCCACAAGGCTCTGTCTTAGCCCCTTTTCTATTTTCTCTCTATATGCCACCTCTGGGCTCTATTCTAAGGAAACATGGTGTCTTTTTCTATGCGGACAATACTCAAATTTATCTACCAATCAAAAGAAACACTTCAGCAATGCTTAGAGGAGGTTAAAGCATGGCTCGCCCAGAATTTCCTCTTCCTAAATAAAGACAATACTTATTTTACCCGCTGTCTATCAATGAAACTGAAACACACTTTTACCGGACATGTTGAGGGAGGCCATCTTGGCCGGCGGGACGCAGGAGAAGAAGTTCTCCGTGCCAGAGTAAATAAAAGCGCTGCAGGACATCAGCATCTGCTCGAGATCTGCGAGACTGAGAGAAGAGCGTCACTTTCACACATTAATACTCAAGACTAAAACCAGCTCCTATAAATATCTGTTTCACAGGCCTGAAGTCAGGAGTGTGAGGAGAGTTTGTGTGAGACTCAGACCTGCGTTTGCGCTCGTGGCACATGAATCCTTCCCACAGAGGTGTAAATTGCGAAGCGTACGTGTCGAGGGTCTTCCTCATGATCTCTGCTGGGCTGCTGCAATCTGAACAAACCAGGGTTAAATAAAGGGTTAAATTCAACTGTGTCATCATATACTCGCCCTCGTGTCAAATCAGACCACTATTTTTCTCTCTCTTCCATACAATAAAATCAAAACCGTGATGGACACACCATGTCTGAATATGCATAAGAATGAATGAGTTACGAGAGAACTCTTGCATAAACATTATGTTTATGCAAAAATCTCAAATGATGTCTTATCTCAAAAATGTCTCAAATTAGACCAATTTAAGGTTTTTGCAACTGATTAAAAAGGTTATGACTAGTCTTACAGAGCAAAATTAGTTGACTCAGTAAAAGCAGTTTATGCAACAGGCCACCGAAGAGCAGAAAAGTCTGGGGTTCGTAAGTTTTTTGATGTTTCTGCTCAACAAAGCTGCATTTCTTTGATCAAAAATACAGTGAAAATTGTGAAATATTATTAGAATGTAAAACAGCTGTTTTCTATGTGAATCTCTTTTAAAGTGTGATTTATTTCTGTGATGCGCAGCTGTATTTTCAGCATCATTACTCCAGTCTTCAGTGTCACATGATCTTCAGAAATCATTCTAATATGATGATCTGCTGCTCAAGAAACATTTCTGATTATTATCAATGTTGAAAACAGTTGTGCTGCACAATATATTTTTTGTGTGTGTGTGTAAACCGTGACACATTTTATTTTTCAGGATTCACAGATGAATAGAAAGTTCAAAAGAACAGCATTTATTTGACTTAGAGATTTTTTGTAACTTTATAAATGTCTTTACTGGCACTTTTGATCACTTTAACACATCCTATAGTGAATAATTCATCAGTGCATCTTTTGTCCACTCACCAGCCTGCTTTCCATCCTCTTCCTCCCGAGCATCGACTACATCTTAAAGCCTGGGTTAAGAATACATTTCTCCAAACTATTAACCATCTTCAGTCACTTTGCAAGCAGCTAATGTAATAAAAGTGAGCCGAAATACAATGCAGCAGCCGAGTGACCGCTCTGACATTTCACACACATCACAGAAGGATACATCTGAACCTGTGTGTGTCCACTGGGATGCTGTTCGGCGGCAGGACACGACTGACCGGCACCTGCAGAAGAAAGTGCATCCTTAAAGGTCACTGTATGTGAACTTAGGAGGAGAAACTGAAGGCGTCCTCAGGGAAAACACATTATATAATTGACCGAAAGAGGCCGGTTAAAAGGGACGGATGGAGAAATTAAACCTCTGAACGAGTGAAGGCCGCTAAAGCAATATTGCATTTCTATCAGCGTCCGCCAGACTCATTTAGAGACTCACCGCTTTGATGCCTCGGCTTTGATCGCCTCTTCCCTTGACTGCTCTGCCACCTTTAGCTTCCTTTTTATTGTCACTTTCAACTGTCACCAACGAGAAAGATTATTAAAACAGGAAATGAGTGTCTGACACAAACCAGCGCCGTGCCAAACTCTGCCTAGAAAGGCCAGTGACATTTAATATTGACGACTGCGTTCGCTTGTTCTTCAGTAATGCGAATTTAACGACCTCCGGCAAAAGTCACACAACACAATCACATTAAAATGTGAATTTCTCTGATCCTGCTCATCACTGTGAGGAAACTCAGACGTGCAAAACGTTTACTCCAATAATAACAGGGTGCATGTTATTGCTTGATCAATTTCAATCAGGGCATATTAAAGCCAACATGCAATCAGGAAATCTTCTGCTACAGATCTAGTCGTTCATTTGAAAACATGTTAAAGAAATTATAGTTGCAAATCCAGAGGCAAACACATCACTTTATTATGGGAAAAGCTAATGCAAAAATAAAAATCTTCTCCCTCTCAGGCCAATCCAAGATCAGGATGAGTTTGTTTCTTCATCAGGTTTGGAGAAATGTAGCATTGCATCAGTGTCTCAGCAATGGATGCTCTGCAGTGAATGGGTGCCGTCAGAATGAGAGTCCAAACAGCTGATAAAAACATCACAATAATCCACAGCACTCCAGTCCATCAGTGAACATCTGGAGAAGACAAAAGCTGAAACAAATCCAGCATTAAGACGCTTTTAACTCATTCTGACGGCACCCATTCACTACAGAGCATCCATTGCTTATGAACCATTCCTTTAAGCACAACCCAAAGAAAGAAATGTCAGCAAAAGTGTTATGAACTCCAGAGACTACAGTGACAGAGAAAGAATAAAAAGATAAATAGAGAAACACAGACACACAAACAATGACTGGTGAAGATGGAGAATATAATGCACAAAACCTCATAAAAGGACGAAAGAGAAGAAAAGTGCTGCATTTGTGCCAGTTATAAATAACCAGAAAAATAAACTTTGCTAACAGCATGAATAGGATTAGTATAATATTGAATTTCCTCATTGTACGCTCAATGTTTTATGCAAAATATGTCGCAAAATAACAAATAGCTCCTTTAGGAAGTACCTCGTGGCTCTATGTCTTCCTGACATAACGCTAAAATATGAATGTTCAGATTATGCTAATGATAATGTGCCTTTACGCTTTCATATGAGCATGAACACACTAAAGTGTGTGTGGACTGATATTATACACCCTGAAAAATGACTGTAAAAAAAAAAAAAAAAGTCATTTGCATATGGCATTTTAGTGCTGAGGTCTGGAGAGCTGGGGCGTAATTATTCAAAGAAAAAGATAAATGTTAAAAGTTAAAGTTAACATTCCCATGAAATATTCAAATCCTTTTCACAGACGTCCAGCACCTATAATGATCCACATCAGAGTCACAGACGGTGCGAAACATCATAACTGTGACACATAATGCTGATCTTTCTAACATAACATCATTTGCTTGTGAGCATGTTTCAAACAGGTTTGTCATTGAGTATTTCATGCTGAGGCTGTTATTATTCACTGCACTGATCTTCAACCCCAAAACATCCAGAGTCAAGGCATAAAACATGTTTTGAAAGAGAAATGTTATCGGATATCGGATATCGTGTTGGCACAAAAACTTTTCCTTTTGTTGACATGCTTAGATTCAGATGTTAATATCATTGGGTTTCCAGTCTAGAGATAATCAGCATATTTACAATGAAACCATCTTATTTTAAAAATATGATGCATGTATTGTTACTACTGTAAAGCCATATTAAAATATAGGATCTCCATCAAAGTTTTCAGAATGTTTACATTTTAATAAACTTTTAACATTTTAGTAAATGATGTACTATTTGTACAAATAACTGCATCTGCTCTTTGAATAAAACTAAATTATTTTATTCAAGTTTTTAAACATTTTACTAAACTGTTAATTTAGATATTGTGCGAAACACTGCTTTTATTATTTTATTTATATGATTTATAAACGAAAAATAAACCAATTTTCTGATTTATGTTGCTTGGTCAATGTAAACATAAATAAATAAATAAATTATTGCGATCGTAGACTAAAAGAGAAGTGAAAAGCACATTTTGTCTTAAGGAATTCTTAAGGAAAGTGTTTTTGATTATTTTAAATACTTTTATTGTTTTAGTATTTAGTATTCATTCTTTTTTATTTTCCATTTTTATTTTTTAAAATGTATACATTAGTTTAATTAATTTTTGAGGTTTAGTTGTAAATGTTTTTGATGGTTTGAAGTTTTAGATAATTATATGTGCTGTCATATAAATTCTAAGAACTGTTAAAATATATATATATATATATATATATATATATATATATATATATATATATATATACAGTACAGACCAAAAGTTTGGAAACATTACTATTTTTAATGTTTTTGAAAGAAGTTTCTTCTGCTCATCAAGCCTGCATTTATTAGATCAAAAAATACAGAAAAAAATGTAATATTGTGATATATTATTACAATTTAAAATAATTGTTTTTAAATTTATTATACTTTAAATTATCATTTATTTCTGTGATGCAAAGCTGAATTTTTAGGATCATTATCACATGATCCTTTAGAAATCATTCTAATATGATGATTCATTATAAAAAGTTGGAAACAGTTCTGCTGCTTAATATTTTTTCAGAACATGTGATACTTTTTTAGGATACTTTGATGAATAAAAAGTAAAAAAAAAAAAAAAAAGAAGCTATGTTTTTAAAATAGAAATATTTTGTAATAACAATATACACTACTGGTCAGTAATTTGGGGTCAGTAATTTTTTTTCTTTTTTTTTAAATAAAATCAATACTTTTATTCAGCAAGGATGTGTTAAATTGATAAAAAGTGATAGTAAAGAAAATATATTATTAGAATATATATTACTAGAATTTTTATTTTATTTTGAATAAATGCAGTTCTTTTTAACCTTTTATTGATCAAATATATTAGACAGCAGAACTGTTTCCAACACTCATAATAAATCAGAATATTAGAATGATTTCTAAATGATCATGTGATAGACTGGATGTTACATGTGACACTGAAGACTGGAGTAATGATGCTGAAAAATTCAGCTTTGCATCACAGGAATAAATTATTTTTTTAAAGTATATTCAAATAGAAAAAACTATTATTTTAAGTTGTAATAATATTTCAACAATATTACTGTTTTTTCTGTATTTTTGATCAAATAAATGCAGGCTTGATGAGCAGAAGAGACTTCTTTCAAAAACATTAAAAATAGCAATGTTTCCAAACTTTTGGTCTGTACTGTATAAACACTAGAACATAAATCTATAACAAATACAAACAGCACTGCTTCCAGTGAAGGAGCAGCATGTAGTGAATAAAGGACATTCACGGCACTGTAACAGTAAGAATTAAATGCAATTAAGTCCCGGACAGTGGACCGGTGTGGCGTCACCTTGCCTAAGGACACAGCGGTGGAACTCCTGCCACTGGGGATCGAATCCACCTTCTGTGCCTTGGCCCATTTCTCAATCCATGAGGCTCCCGCTGCCCCATTTATGAGGACCTACTTGTAGAGCGTGGCCTAATTATTCTGTGCGTGTGGCTATTTTCAGCATGATTTCTGTCTCGGACATTGTATATGTGAGAGGCGTTTGATATCTGAGAGGTTCTGAGTGTGTTGTTTGCCTGTCGGACGGTAAAGCAGATGATAAACGTCTCCCGTGAGGCCCATCAGTCATAGTGAGCTGAAGACTGCCCTCAATATCACTCTTACAGTTTCTTTCTCATCACTTTTCAGTATTCAAAGTTCTGTTCTCTTCTTTAACATGTCTGAAGTTTAAATGTGTTTGAATCAGCTTTTCAAGATTTCTGGATCAGAATGATCTGGATTTGGAAATCACTTGTTTTTCTACACAGGATCAGGTAATCCAATCTTTTTTTTTCCCCAAGCAACATTAGACTGGATGACCCTGATCCAGATTTCCGGTGCTGTAAATGTGTCTACTAGTGTTTGGATCTGAAGACATAGAAAATAGCTCAATAAAATGATATAAACGTCTGTCTTCATTTTCAATTTCATCTGACCAACAACAACAACAACAACAAAAAAAATCTAAATAAATAAAAATACATTATACGTAAATATAGATTAATAATAAGGGATGTAATTTTTATGAACCACTTTTGACTGGTTTCATTAATATAAATGGATTAATGACAGTTAAAATTAACTATATTATTTTTGTTTGATACTGACATCTGTTTGAGGAACTATTTTATGGGGTCAAAATCTTAATTTAATTTTTAATTTTTTTTTTGTAAACTGTCAAATATTACTTTGAATCATTTAATATATGCATGCAATGAAAAAACAATTTTTTTAAGGAAAGTGGTTGCAATCCATTTATTTTAGCTGCTTTTAAAAACATTTTGAAAGTTAGTCAACTAAATTTGTTTATTTAAATGTAGCTAAAATGCAACCACTTACCTTAAATTTTTTAATAATTTTTTTATTATTTTTTTAAATAATTTTTTTAGTGAACAGTACATAAATACATACATAAACACATATGCATATATATATATATAAATAAAAAAAAAAAATATATATATATATATATAATATTTATATATACACTTACATTATATATACTGTATAATATAAATAAAAATATATATATATTTTTGAAACTTTATTTTTTGAAACTTTATGTATATATATATATATATATACACAACACATTTTATTGTTTTTTAATGGTGTTTCTTATGTTCATCAAGGTTGCATTTATTTGATCAAAAATACAGAAAAAAAACCGTGATCTTGTAAAATGTTATTACAATATAAAATAATGGTTTCTATTTTAATATCCTTTAAAATATCATTTATTTCTGTGATGCAAAGCTGAATTTCCATCATCAGAACTCCAGTATAAAGTGTCACATGACCCTTCAGAAATCATTCTAATGTGCTGATTTATTATTAGAATTATCAATGTTGGCAACAGTTGTACTGCCAAATATTTTTTTGGAAACTGCGGTACTTTTTTCAGGATTCTTTGATAAATAAAAAGTTAAAAAAAGAACAGCATTTATTCAAAATATAAATCTTTCCTAACAATATAAATTTTTGCTTTCTCTTCTAATCAATTAAACACATCCTTGTTGAATAGAAGTTCTAATTTCTTTCGACAAAAGAAAGAATAAAAATTTACTGTAGTGTATATTGTGAGAAAAGATTTCTATTTTAAATAAATCCACTTCTTTTTAACTTTTTATTCATCACAGAATCTTGAAAGAAAGCATCACAGGTTCCAAAAAAATATTAAGCAGCACAACAGTTTCAACACTGATAATAAATCATCATATTAGAATGATTTCTGAAGATCATGTGACACTGAAGACTGGAGTAATGATGCTGAAAATACAGCTGCGCATCACAGAAATAAATTAGATTTTAATGTAGTATATCAAAATAGAAAGACATTATTTTACATCCTAATAATATTTCACAATATTATATTTTTTTCCTTATTTTTGATCAAAAAAATGCAGCCTTGATGAGCAGAAGAGACTCCTGTAAAAAAAACATTCAAAAATGTTCTGATCCCAAACTTCTGAACGGTAGTATAGACCAAAAGTTTGGAAACATTACTATTTTTAATGTTTTTGAAAGAAGTCTCTTCTGCTCATCAAGCCTGCATTTATTTGATCAAAAAAATACAGAAAAACAGTAATATTGTGAAATATTAGTTTACAACTTAAAATAATAGTTTTCTATTTGAATATACTTTAAAAAAATAATTTATTCCTGTGATGCAATATACTTTAAAAATCAGCATCATTACTCCAGCTTTCAGTGTCACATGTAACATCCAGTCTATCGCATGATCATTTAGAAATCATTCTAATATTCTGATTTATTATGATTGTTGGAAACAGTTCTGCTGTCTAATATATTTGATGAAGAAAAGGTTAAAAAGAACTGCATTTATTCAAAATAAAAAAAAATCTAAGAAATAATATATATTCTAATAATATATTTTCTTTACTATCACTTTTATCAATTTAACACATCCTTGCTGAATAAAAGTATTGATTTTATTTAAAAAAAAAAAAAAAGGAAGAAAAAAATACTGACCCATAAATTACTGACCAGTAGTGTATATTGTTATTACAAAATATTTATATTTTAAAAAACATAGCTTCTTTTTTTTTTGTTTTTTTCTTTACTTTTTATTCATCAAAGTATCCTAAAAAAGTATCACATGTTCTGAAAAAATATTAAGCAGCAAAGAACTGTTTCCAACTTTTGATAATGAATCATCATATTAGAATGATTTCTAAAGGATCATGTGATAATGATCCTAAAAATTCAGCTTTGCATCACAGAAATAAATGATAATTTAAAGTATAATAAATTTAAAAACAATTATTTTAAATTGTAATAATATTTAATTACGTAATATATAATTACAATTTTTTTTCTGTATTTTTGATCAAATAAATGCAGGCTTGATGAGCAGAAGGCAGAAGAAACTTCTTTCAAAAACATTAAAAATAGTAATGTTTCCAAACTTTTACCTGTACTGTATATATATATATGCTTACACACACACACAAACACACACACACTACATGACACAAATGTTATAATATGTGCCCAATTTAAAATTAACAGATTTATTTCCATGCTAAATCCAGAAAAATCCTGATTTTCTGAATCAAATTGATCTCAATCCTACTAGAAATGTTTGAGCAACACGTACTGTAGGTTTGATCCGGATCAAAACCAAGACTGGATTATGTGATCCAGTTTCACAATCCATTTTCAAGATCTGATCCAATCCGAGAGCCAAAATCTGAATTTATTTATAACAGTGAAAAGATCCTGACCCGACCCTCCAATGCTCCAGATAATTGGCTGAATCAAGTGTTTAGTTTGTACTAGTTTTGTCAGGTGTGTTTGCAGTGAGATTCAGACGCGTGAAGTGTGTCTCACAGTCCTAAAGTGTGCTCTGCTTTAATCCCGTCAGCCCTCGATGGGAGAGAGCGCTCAGAAAGCCTTCCAGTGTCGGCCCGTTTAGATTTTAATTTGTCGATTACACGCAGAAGCCGAGCGAGAGTTAAAAATGAATCAATTAATTACGCAAATAAAAATGTAAAACATGTCCCGAATGCAACGGGATTACAGGTTATAAATCCTGACAGAGCATTTCTTATTGAATGAAGCTGATTAAACTCTTGACAGAAATAGCTCTGGATGTGTTTAGCTTTCTGCCGTCATTTCCCTTCTTCATCTTTCCTGCGTTCAGGGACATGAGAATATGAAGAATCATTCAGTCAAGGTCAGTTCAGGATCTTTACTGTTCATTGTACTGTAGTTATTATATTGAAAACATGATTTTTTCTGACACAAAATATCAGTTCAAACACACTTTTCAAGCAAAACATTTGAGAAAAAGAAGCTTTGAAATGCTAAATCTTCACTGAAAACGAAGTGTCATTTTGTGTTTGTGAAAGTTATGAGCTACACACTACATACTCTCATGGATTTACTAATTAATGAGTGAGATATAATCAGATGCGATTCAGATGAACATGAATATAGTGGAGTGTTTGACTGAAGCATGATTTGTCATTACCAGGCCTAGAGGGAATCTGTGGAGTTTTTTGCATCTTCTGCGCTGATTTTGGAGAATGATCTGTAGAAATATGCAAATTAAATATGCAAAAAAGAATTAAATGAAGCTCAGAATACTGCACTAATTTTCTTACTTATCAATGAGTTTAAAACTATGAATATCACATGTATTTATTTATTTATTTTCATTACATTTATATATATATATATTAAAATGTATTATTATTTTTATTACATACATTTTTTAAATAATAACAAATGAATAATAAATTGAAACAAATAAATCAAAGAGTGCTTTCATATCTAAAATTTGGCTTAAGGCAATGAGGAATTTTTCCTCTTTTTTTTTTCTGCAATATTTAAACACATATTTGATGGTTTTGTGCATTTCTGTGTTTTTTGCGTGTTTGTGTGCAAACAACTTTACCATGCATGTATGAAAAGAAACTATGCTCAGAAATGAATTAGACTTTATTGAACATAAATGCATTGAAGAATATATTTTTATCGCACATCTTATAATTAACTATTTATACTTATCCTTATACTTAGATTTTGCATGATTGTGATTCATGAATCAGACCATACAGCAGTGTTTCCCAGCCACTGTGTGCCTGGAAAATCTTCCTTATCTCTATTATATTTTAGACAAAAACACATATCTCCGTCATTCAGTCATCAAACACCTTGTTAACTCCATCTGAGGATGATTTTCAGAAATTAAGTGCAAGTGTCTGCTCATATATAAAGCTAAATGACC
>NC_056609.1:30824282-30829282 GCF_018340385.1 Cyprinus carpio | reverse complement strand
ATAAAGATGTTTATGTGTCGGCTCAAGCGTTTAAGGCCTGATATAAAAATATCAAAGAATGAAAAAATCAGTAACTTGACAGAGATTAAACATCTCATCTGTGTTTGACTGACTGCTGAATCCACTGGAGACACACACACACACACACACACACACACACACACACACACACACACACACACACACACACACACACACACGCACACACACACACACACACGCACACACACTGCAAGAAAACGAAACATCAAAGACACGCAGGAAGAGTGTCTGTCTCGGGACAGCAGCAATCACACACACGTGATGTAACACAAAGGTCCTCTTTCTTCTGTCAGGTCTCTCAGAGGCTCCTCGTGAACACAGAGGACGTGCTGCTGGTTATCAGTTTCTCACCCGCTCCTGTCGGCTGAGATCCACACTGCTCCTCATGTAGTCCTCCAGCGCTCTCTCCACTGATGACTTCCTGTCCCGAGCGATGGACTTCCTCTTCTGCTCTGCGCTCTGGAGGTCCAGCATGAGCAGGGCCAGATCGGCGAGAGCCAGTCTGAGACGGACACACACACGGGCCGCGGGGACGCTTCTCCAGCCGGACTGCAGGAGACACACAACATCAATCTATCCGGACTTCTCCAACATCAACCTGCATTTATACCAGTGATGACTGAGATACAATTATTACTTTTATTATTATTAATTACTCATATACTGTTTATTAATATTTATTTTTATATTTTTCGTTTTCATTTTAGTTCAAATGTTTTTTCATTTTTCTGTGTTTTTGTATTTATATTGTTTTTTTTTTTTTTTTAATTATGTTTTTAGTTTTAGTTATTTTAGAACATTAGTTTTTTTTGAATGTAAATTAGAAATGTTGCTTTGACAACTAGCTGATAATTTTTTAATTTTTTAATTTTTATAGTTTTAACTTTTTATATATTTAATTTTATTTCAGTTAATGTTTACTTTATTTAAAGTAATACATTTTTCATTTTTTTTGTTTTAGTCAGCAATGATAATCCTGATTTATACAGCATGAAATCAAAACACAGTCTTATTTATTTATTTATTTATTTATTTATTTTTAGTTAACTTTAATAACCCGGATTTATACAGAACAAATTCAAAACACACTTTAATTAATTAATTAATTATTTTTTTATTTTTTTATTTTTAGTTAACTATAATAACCCTAATTCATACAGCTTGAAATCAAAATAAACTCCCTTTTTAAGTTGAAATGAATTTTCTTAATGCTTCTTGTCTGTCTTGTCTTGTTAAGGTGTTAATGTTTATAATATCTTAATATTCTCATGCCTTATAGTTGCAATAGTCAGATTAGAGCTGGATGATAATGTACTTACATTTGTGTGTCAATATAAACAATGAAGCAGTTGAAATACAGTATGCTATACAGTATTTATCACTTCATGTCAACATACTGTATGCATGAAAGTTAAGGTGTACATACTTCTTTATCTAACTTTATATAAAGAGCCAGATGATAATATAGTTACATTATGCATCAAAATAAAAACATCAGGCAGTCTTTGTCTTCTCGCCCTCATTAAACCCAGTTTCACTCAGAACTGGTCACATTAGGTCAGTTAATAGGACACAAACTTTGTTTCATGTTTATTTTAGCATAATATTGTGATTTTTAAGTTTATTCTAGCAGTAATCTTCATTCTGATCTGCTTTGGTTTGACAGCAGCACTCATTAAATCCTGACTCTCAATCAGCATCCACTGTTCTCTGGGTTCTGCTGATCGTTAAAGTCGATATGAATCAGAGTTCAACCTGACATATTAATAAAAGTGAAAACAACAATGCTAATTGTGTTTCTTATAAAAAAAAGTCAGATCTGAAGAGTATTTACTCGTCAACGGCTGCATCATACATTCTGATGAAAATTACAACAAACATTATTATTTTTAATAACAGGCACTGATGAATCACTCCAATTAAGGCCAAGAACATGCATTTATAAAGAACATGTTTACACCACCTTAGGGATGTTTTTTACAATACGGATACTTTAAAGGCCAGTATTGTCGATATCGATACCAATACGATATTTCTAAACTGAACTTCATAAATTATGAAATGTATTCAATTATTAAATTACTAAGAGTTAAATAGGTAATTACATGCACGCACGCACACACACACACACACACACACACACACACACACACACACACACACACACACACGCGGAGGAAAAACACACACACACGCACACACACACGCGCGCGCGCGCACACACGCGCGCGCACACACACACACGCGCACACAAACAATCACACTCACACACACACACACACACACACACACGCGCACACACACGCGCACACACACGCAAACCTATATATAGCTATTATATGTATGTGTTTCACACGCGCACACACACACACACACACACACGCACACACACTCACACACACGCACGCACGCACACTCACTCACACACACACACGCACCCACACACACGCACGCACGCACACCCACTCACTCACTCACACACACACACACACACGCGCACACACACACACACACACACACACACACACACACACACTGTAATGCTGTAAATCTGAGTCATGTATTATTCATCAGGGCCAGAGACTGAGGAAATAAAGGAGTGAAAACAGGAAATGACCCGATAACAGGGTCTTACAGGAGTGACCTGCTCACAAATGAATCATGTGACGACCGTCAGAAGCACCTCAGTGAACCTGAACCGGAAAACACTTCTGATGTCATCGCTCCAAAATATTCATTCTGGAGTACTCTCCAAAATGGAGAAAGATGGTAACTCATGGAGAAGAATTGCTGAATAAATTATGTTATTATTTATTGCGCACAAAAAGTATTCTTGTAGCTTTGTAAGATAACGGTTGAACCACTGATGTCACATGAACTATTCTACTGATGTCCTTGCTACGTTTCTGTGCGTTGATCGTGGTAATAACCTTGCTGTCTACGGAGGGTCAGAGAGCTCTCGGATTTCATCAAAAATACCTTAATTTGTGTCTGAAGATAAACAAAGGTCTTACGGGTTTGGAACGACATGAGGGTGAGTAATTAATGACAGAATTTTCATTTTTAGGTGAACTATCCTTTCAGAAGGTTTCAAACTGTCAGTCCATATATTGAAGAACATTTGAGGGGCTTGACTGAATAACCATATTTTACATACAATACAAAATTGTTTAACTCAAGTGAATACAGAAGCCAAACATTCTCACTGAAATATGTTTGAGTGAACAATTTCTCTGCATATCTCGGTTAGATTTATTATCTTTCAGCGCGGCAGCTCCATCTGCTGTAGGTGGAGGATCAGTCTAAAGGAAGAATAAACTCCCACCGCAGCTGTTTTCTGATTTATGCAGGATCCAACAGATGAATACCTGCAAACAAACAGCACTTCGGTGTATTTGAAGGGATAATTCTCCACAAACGATAATTTACTTGCCATACAGCATCTTGACGCAGCCAACAAATGCACTGAGCAACAAAATCACCCTCAACAGATGAAATTATATTAATGTTACAACAAAGATATCGCTTCCCTCAACAGATATTCAAGCTAATGCTTATTGTGAATATGAGATTGATCTGAAGAATGAATGCTGTATCAGATGCAGGTATGTTAATCACACTCTCAGTCCATCTCTCTCTCATAATACTCTACATAATACAGCAAGCTTTTAATACAGTACTGCAAAGCAACTTAACGTTCCTTCGTTACTAGTTAGTCTAAAGTGACATTTCTGAATTAGTATTGGAGGACTGGGCTCAGCTGTTAAACTTTGATTTAAATCCGTGGCGGAAGGATTGAAAAGAGGGTTTTTAAAAACACTCCGTTGTTGTTGTTTATGTATTTACACACTTGTGCTGTCGAACTGTTGCACAGATGTAAGATAGGGCTGTATATTGGCATGCTGTGATTACCTCCGGCCGAATCACAGCCGTGCCGATATAGCTTGGAGATTCTTCAAAATATCTTCTGTTTGACAGGTTTGGAAGGTGAATAAATGACGACAGACTATTTCTGCATGAACTATTCCTTCAAATGGAAAGAGTGCAAACAGCACAAGAGTCTAATTACTTTAGCAATTCAGATTTTCATATTTGGTCAATGTGTTCATTGCCCTCTTTTCATAAATATGAGCACCCAGAGAGCTTTGTAATAAGATAATCCGTTTGGGAAAATGAAAATCCATAATGCAGCATGAGGCAAAATGAATTAGCGTTTCATTTAGAGGAGCCGTGTGCTGTTTGGCACGCTGAACCTGACAGGGGCCCCGAAAACCACCGGGTCACGTCACAGCGAGCTTAACGAACGCCACACCAAATCACATTTCCCGTCTGCTAATCGCGTTTGTTCCTCTGGAAACAAACCGTGTGTGTTTTGTCCTTTAGAGCTCACATTAGTACATGCGGAGGAACGGCAAACGACAAACAAACGAGATTATCGAAGGTGTGGAGGAGATTCATGTCACACGCTTAAGACATTCAAATTAATATGCAAAGTCTCCAAAATATATTAAAACAACATAGAAATAAAATTTAAAAAAAGAATAAAAAATATTTAAAAAAATTATAGTATAGTATTTTTGTATTTAGAAAATTATTTTAAACTGTTTTAATATTTCAAATATTAATATTCTTAAAAATAAAATAAATATATAATAGAACGAGAGAGAGAGATTTTATATGACTAAATTATATCTATTTTTAGAACAAATTGTATATTTAGACAGTTATTTTAGATTTGTTTTAAATTATAATATTTCACAGTATTACTGTTTTACTTTAAATGTACTTTTACTTTTTTAAATTTAATATAAAATTAATGTCTCTAAATTATTAAAATGGAAAGCAGAAAAGAAATACATGTAAAATAGAATAAGAAATAAAAATAGATTATGTATTATTTTAGAATTATTTATTATTATAGACTTATTTTTTAAAAAAAAATACCATTTTATACTTTA
>NC_056609.1:30809282-30819282 GCF_018340385.1 Cyprinus carpio | reverse complement strand
TTCTTTTTTTTTTCACATTTACTCATTAATTGTTCACTCATTTATGAGAAGTATTTTGAAAAATATTAAGTTATGGCTGTTTAATACAATACCGATTGTTCAGGTCCAGTCGGACCCAGAATGTGAAAACTGTACACAGATTGTGAATGCATTATGAGGGTTAATGTGCTGAGTGCTACTGACCTCGTCCGTCCCGTCGCTCTGAGATGCATTTCTCTGTGTAACGACGGCTCTCTGGCTCCTGAAATCAAATAAAGTTGAGTTAAACATTATGAAGCGCTTGATAATGACTGAACCTGATTAACGACTCCAGCGGTTCATTAAGAGCAGTGTTTCCCATTCAGTGTGTGAAAATCTTCCTTATCTCTGTTATATTTTGTTATAATTATTTTAAATCAGTGCTATTGGTCATCGTTACGTCTGTCTGTGGGATTTATAAATACTTAACCAATGAAAAGCATTTAAAGGAGTGTGTGACTAAACCTCGTAATGCCTCAAATTATCAGTCAAACCTCATAACTCCATTCAGAATGAAGTGCTGCGATACACAGTTTGAAGACAGATGTCTACTTCTTCACAACTCTGATGACGCAGTGTTTAATTGTTGAAAAAAAAATAAATTTTTTTTTCCCTTTTTATCTTTTTTTAATGCTTAGTGTTGTGCTCTGGGATTTTTTACATATCAAAACCATGCCACGGCAGTAAAGAAGATTGGGAAACCCTGATTTAGAGAACCGTACCTCATCTGCTCGTCTGCAGGAACGTGTGTGAAGCTCAGCAGCTGCTCAGAGAACGGAGACTCGAAGCCCAGATCAGCACAGCTCCTGATGATCCTGAGAGATGATGAAATCAGTCTCATCTTACTGTGATATCTGATGTGATGTGTGATGTCCAGCTGTGTGTGAGGGTCACCTGAGGCGGTAGAGGTCAGACTGACTCCTGCTCTGCATGAGGTCGCGAGCGATGAGCTCTGCCAGGTGGAGAGGGGCGAAGGTCAGCGGGGTCAAGGAGAGAGACTCCAGCTCTTTCACCAGCAGATCCAAATAAAACAGAGTTCGGCTCTGAAACAACCCATTAATCACACGAGGAGCATGATGCACACATGCAATTTAACATCACAAATCAAACAATAATTACTTATGTTCAGCAAAGACACATTATATTGGAAGGATGGATTTTTGTGATGTTTGAATTTAGTTGAATTTCTAATTAATGCTGTTCTTCTGAACTTTCTATCCATCTGTGAATCCAGAAAAAATAAAATTAATCACAGTTTCCACAGAAATATTGTGCAGCACAACTGTGTTCAACATTGATAATAATCAGAAATGTTTCTTGAACAGCAGATCATCATATTAGAATGATTTCTGAAGATCATGTGACACTGAAGACTGGAGTAATGATGCTGAAAATACAGCTGCACATCACAGAAATAAATTACATTTTAACAGAGATTCACATAGAAAACAGCTGTTTAAAATTATAATAATATATTTATATTTTTAATTAAAACAGCTTTGCTTTACAGTTTTTGCATACTTTTTTTTTCTTTTTTCAAAAGCATTAAAATATTATACAAACCCCAAAACTTACAAAAGGATAGATGTCAAGAAAATATTGTCACAATGCAAAATAAATAAAAACTTTCTGATCTTCTCAAATAGCAAGTCTGGATAATAAAGATGAGCCAATGGAGGTTTATATCAGCTGACATTTAACCTGGACAACCCCTGACAGTTCTCTCTTTTACTCCTGTGATGTTATTCTTCAGTGAGAGGATTCTCCTCACATCGATGAGGAACATGCTTAATACTGATAATATTGTTTCACTCTGAAGATCAGTGTGTCCTCTTCTCCATCATGCAGCTCAGAAATGAGTGTGCGGTCGATCAGAAACTATGATTATCTGAGACGAGTGGTGTTTAAACACACAGGGATCTGCTGACCTGTGCGCTGATGGATGTGCTGTTGATGCTGTAAGGACGGGCGTCAGAGAGAAAGGCCTGTCGGAGCTCCTCAGGACACTGGAACTGAGCCCACTGCTCGGGGCTGACGGGAAGACACACGTCTGCAGCTTTAGCTCTGGGTCTGTCCTCCACAGGAGACGGCTGAGAAATACAACAGAGAACAGAGAAACACATATACATCACATATACATAAGTTTATATACATGTACACTACAGTTCAAAGATTTCTTTTTTTTTTTTCAAAGCATTACATTGGTCAAAATTGACATTAAAGACATTTATAATGTAGGATTCAAAATATGAAACTATAATAATATTGTAGAAAAATAAATAAATAAATAAAAACACTTGGTTTTATATTTTGTATCTAATGCAATGATATTTAGATAAATTCTGCTGCTTAATATGTTTGATGAAAATATGATAAATTACCATTCAAAAAAAAAAATGTAAAAAAATAATAATAATTATCATGGACACATTAAATTGATCAAAAGTTCCAGTAAAGACATTTACTTCACAAAAGATTTCTGTTTCAAATAAATGCTGTTCTTTTGAACTTTCTATTCATCTGTGAATCCTGAAAAATAAAATGTGTCACGGTTTACACAAAAAATAACTGTTTTAAACATTGATACAATCAGAAATGTTTCTTGAGCAGCAAATCAGCATATTAATTGCTATACTAATTGCAATTAATATATAACTAAAATATATTCAAATAGAAAACAGTTATTTTAAATTGTACAAATATTTAATAATATTACAGTTTTTACTATATTTTTGATCAAATGCAGCATTAATTGCACTTTCTGTTGTCCAAAGTAGTCAGAAATTTTTGTAACCTATTAACGTTATCTTTAAATAATTATTTAGTTAAAAGTGAACAAATACTTATTGTGAAAATTCTTTCTATTTTGACAACATGCCCCACTACAGGCCACAAATTAAATTAACATGTTATAAAATTTCAACATGTTACCGTAAACTGACTTTTTTTAGTCAAAATTCTAAAGTTTGTTTATATAGACATTGACTTTCAAAAAGTAAAAAACTAAAAAAAAAAAAGGGGAAAAAAAGGGAAAAGAAAACCATTAAAAATGTGACAACTAGTGCAAAAGCAGAAATCTAATTAGTATGCAATGAAAGTTCTGCAGCTGTTCTACAGATGACGGCTGATCAGTGAAGCTCTGTTATCACTAGCTCACTAGTCACCTGTTTGGTCTTCTTCTCGTCTGGTCTCTCCTTGTCTTTTCTGGAGCTGGCGGATTGCACCTCTTGACCTTCCGCCGAATCATTCATCACTTCCTGTGCGGTCGCCATGGATACCTGAATTCCACAGCGACACTTGTGACCAGTTAAGGGTGAAAGTTACTTTTAAAAGTAATACGTTACAATATTGCGCTACCCTCTAAAAAGTATCTGATTTATGTTACTTAGTTACTTTTTATGGAAAGTGATGCGTTACGTTACTTTTTAAATCTGGGCGGGGCTTGCTTGTTTGTTTTTAAGGCAAATGTAAAGCTCTTTCACATCAGAAGTGAAGTGAACACGGCTCAGGCTGAAGGAAATGTAAATTCACGTCTGTACAGTAGAGAACCAATCACATGAAGAATATGACGCAGGAGAAGAAAGTTCAACACTCTTCAGCAATAACTAAAATCAAACACATTACAAGTAACACGAGTTACAGAGTCAGATTACTTTTTTCGAGTAAATAGTAAAGTAATGCATTACTTTTTTTAATTTACAAAAAAATATGAGTTACTTTTTTTAAATAAGTAACTCCAGTTACTTTGTTTCCATGTGTTGAGTGACAGCTCTGGTGTTGCCATGGTGACAGAAATCAGGAGGAAGAGCAGAGTGTTGTGTGTGAACATGATCTCACTGTAGTTCTAGACTAAATATCAACATGTGTTTTGAAATTATTTGAAAAAGTAACTCAGATATTTCCCTCTAAATGAATAAATAATGCGCTCCCCCAGCGCTGCAGTGACGACTCAAACCAGCGTGACCCGTGAGCTGTGTGAGTGCAGTACCTTCCAGATGTGCAGCGAGCAGCTGTAGGCCGTCAGCAGATGCTGCTGCTGTCTGAGAGACGAGCGCTCCTCTGTGAGAGCCAGCAGTGTGTGCGATCGCATCAGACGCTCCAGACGCCCGACCGAACGCACTTCAGACAGACACGGGCCAGACGCCTCTGACGGGACAGTGCAAATCAACAGGAGTCAACACTTTGGGATAATTCAGATTTGGTTTTGTTTTGAAGCGGTCTTGTGTTCACCGAGGCTGCATGCATTAAATCAAAAACACAATAAAAATTCAAAAACCTGTTTTCTATGTGAATATACATTAAAATTTCATTTATTTCTGTGATCAAACCTGAATTTTCAGCATCATTACTCCAGTCTTCAGTGCAAGTGTGCAGAATTTATTAGAGACGCTATGTCTCTACCAACATCCAGCGACTGCTAAATTGTTCCCAGCAATACTTTTGATCAAACAATTAAATATGTGACCCTGGAGCACAAAAGCAGTCATAAGGGTCCATTTTTTGAAATTGAGATTAATACATGATCTGGAAGCTGAATAAATCATCTCTCCATTGATGTGTGGTTTGTTAGGAGGACAATATTTGTCTGAGATACAAACTTTTGAAAATCTGGAATCTTGAGGGAGCAAAAAAATCTAAATATTGAGAAAATCATCTTTAAAGCTTTGTTCAAATGAAGTTTCTTAGCAATGTGTATTACTAATCAAAAATTAAGTTTTGATATATTTACAGTAGGACATTTACTAAATATCTTCATGAACATGATCTTTACTTAATATCCTAATGATTTTTGTCATAAAAGAGAAATGTATAATTGTGACCCATACAATGTGTTGTTGTCTATTGCTACAAATATACCCCAGAGACTGAAGACTGGTTTTATGCTGCTTATGACTGCTTCTGTGCTGCAGGGACACAGATATGTGTACAGTATGTAACCAGTTGTTGAAAAATAAAGCTTACACTTGTTAACTTTATGTTGTTCTGCTGTTTTGTGTTCATCTGCTTCTTCTTTGCTCTTTTTACACTGACTATCACTCTAAAGACGGTACGCATATCGCGTATCATTTGATTCACATCGAGACTTCGGAGCACGGATCTCACTGAACTTACGGGTCGATCTTTATTTATTATCCCTGTTTTAGTGTATATTTTTTTTTTCTTCTGGATTTCGGATTATGGATTTCACTGTATTTGTGAAGTAAAATTGCATGTGTTACATCATGCAAGACATTTTAAATCATTGCTGAATGATATTATAATAATACTCAATACTCTAAGTCAGAAATGTTTCTTGAGCAGTAAATCATCATATTAGAATGATTTCTGAAGATCATGTGACACTGAAGACTGCAGTAATGATGCTGAAAATACAGCTGCACATCACAGAAATAAATTACACTTTAACAGAAATTCACATAGAAAACAGATATTTTAAATTGTAAAAATATTTCAAAATTTTTTACAGTATTTTTGATCTAATAAATGCAGCCTTGGTGAGCAGAACACTGAATTCTTTCATCTGCCGGTGTGTGTAAAGGGAATGCAGTCACCGTCTGTGTTCTGTGTGTCTGTGAACAGCAGGATGTCTACGGCCCACTCGATCTGCAGACGGACGTCAGTCACAGGAAAGTGTGTGACGTACAGCCACTCGCCAAACTCCAGCAGAATATCCACCTTCTGCCACTGACCCCCCGGAGACTAAGCAAACACACAGAAGAGCCGAGTCAACTAACACTGACCCGCTACAGCTGTCATGACCTCTGCCTCATGCTTCACACAGAAATAAAATCTAGTAAGATATATATATTATTATTAAATGATTGTATATTACATTTGTGGAAAACACATACAGTATAAGTAAAAATCAGTGTTTTTGTGCTAAATTTAATTTTTGTGGGATATATATATTGTTTTTGTATAAATTATTATTTTTTTTCTCTTTTTAAAGGAAATTTGCTTAATTTTCATGAAAATATGGTCAAAATTAAAAAATATATATATGAATGATAAAAAAAATGACACACTTGAAGGAATTCATGTTTCTCAGAACCTTAAAAACATTTGATCTAAAGACTTACAGTCAAACTAAAATGTATCCAGATACCTTCAACATTTCTCACATTATATCACAGTTTATTCGCTTTAGTTTAGAAAATGGTAATAAAATATAAGAAGAACTCAAGAGATAAACTGTGTCAGAACAAATTCATCTTGATGATTTTTTTTTTATTTTTTTTATCAATTTTACTGGTAGTCCACTGTATAAACTGAATCTTTGGGTATAATATGCCACAGTTTATTTTATTCTGCTATCCTCACTTACATTTACATACACTATAGAGTCCTTCACCCACTAGCAGAAAAATATGAAAAATTATATCTGCTGTCTGAATAATTTTTGGTTTGACTGTACATTCTTGAAAAATGCTAGTTAATCTGCCCTAAATTTAAAAAAATATATATTATTAAAATTATAAAAGACATTTGTGAAGAAACATTTTAAGTATAGACTACAGTAGTGTTTTTTGTTTTCACTGAATTAAAAATGTGCAACTTTTTAAACTTTTTTTGAAATTATACATAATCGTTGTATCCAGAAATGACAATTCTAGTAGTTTTGACAAAAAAAAGTAGTTTTGGGGGAGATGTGTTTAACTGTCAATTTTAACTTTTCTTTTTTGACAAAAATATCAAAGTGCAAATAATACATCACTAATATTCCTTTTTTCCTTTACCAACCACCAAAGAAAGCCTGCAGTACATGTGTACGACCAGCAGATGTCGCCACAAATCCGCATCCAGTCACAGACATGCATTTCAACACACAATGTGCTTTAACTGTTGACGTAATCTAGATGAGCTCAAGCTTTAGAGAGCTCAAGAGGTCAGTGCTGCTTTGACCTGCAGAGCTGTGATGGCGTTCTGATAGCAGCTGAGCCGCTGTCGCTTGTCTTTGGCACAGAGAGCTGCACGCCGCCACATCTGAGCGCAGACCGTCTCTCCCTCGCTAGTGAACCGCTGCATGTCCAGCAGAAGCGACTCGCCCAGCCGGGCCTTGACCAGAACACGCTGCTTCAGCAGAGCCCTGGAGCACACAGAGAACACACCGCACGATCAGATCGGATTTATGACTGCATGATGACTTCTGAGTCTCCCAGAACTCATTCAATGCAACTGAGAATTACACAAGCATGCAAAAAAAATATTAAAAAATTGTTTCCAACAATCTTAGCCCATACAATAATTTCAGGAAAATTAAGCATGTTTTGCTCCAAATTCTCATTAGTGTACAGGAGTATAAAATGCAATGACATTTATAGATTACAATACTGTTTTCATGGCGAATTAAATTTATGGCAATTTGTAACATTTATTACAGTTACATTACATCAAGCACGTTTCACCCAAAAGTACTTCAATTTCAAAATCAAGAATTATATTATAAATATTAGAATATAATAATGATGTTTAAAATAGAATAATGACTGAGTTCAGAAATGACCAGTTCCAATTTTTGTATTGAAGTAGTTTTGGTAAAAAAGTGCTTATTTGTCATGAAAATAATATCAAAATGCTAATTATTAGTCAATAATTATAAGAAATATAACTTATGTTTGTTTTTCTTTTCTTTGTTTTTTGGGGTGAAATGTGACCCACACTTTTTACTGATCACAAAATAAAAACACGCAGTGCACAAATACAACCAGCAGGTGTCACTACAACATCAACTAAATAATTATTTGTAACCAAATGATTGATATCAGTGCAAATTATCCAGAAAGGCTCTTTCATTAATTCACGCAACTCAAAATTTCAAGCCTTTTGAAATCTATTTTTTCCACTACGTGGGTTCCTTCTTTAATCTAGACTTTATAAACCATGCATCTGCAAACAGTACATTAAATATGTTCCCTTAAATGTGAATGCACACAATATTTCATTATTTAAGTGTTCTAGGAGATTTTGATGTTATAATTTTATTATTTTTTTTTATGATTTGTTGCTTGCTGTGTTACTCATTGCATCATTGCATCACTGATGAACCCATGATTTGGGGACTGATAAGCCATTCTAGGTTTATTTATGATAGTTCAGATATACACACAGACACTAAATCAGGAGCAGATTTCAGCACGGCTCGGTTCTGCGTGGTTTCTATCACCTCCGGTTCTAGTTTTTCTAGTATTCGGTGACCCGTGAGGCACTGCGGATGAAAAGGTCAGTTTTAGAGCGGTGTGTGTTGCAGGGAGGGCCTCACAGTCTGTGTTGTGTGTGTGGCGTCTCTCTGAGAGCCTCGTCCAGCAGCTGCAGGCCTCTCCTCCAGTCTCCAGCGTCCGCATGGATACGGAGCAGAGCGCTGATCACAGCCGTCCACAGCTTCAGGTCATCGTCAGCGACGCCAGCGTCTAGAAAACACGCCACAACCAACCATCACATCACTAAACACAACAAAATACACTTCACAAAGAATTTCTGCATTTCCACTCTTACAGCTGCCCTACATTTAGACTAAATGCAAATGTAGATGGAATAGCCTACCAGAGATCAAAAACAGATTTATAATGATTTAAATGTTTATATATATATGTATATATATATATAGTACAGACCAAAAGTTTGGAAAAGTTTGGAAACATTACTATTTTTAATGTCTTTGAAAGAAGTTTCTTCTGCTCATCAAGCCTGCATTTATTTGATCAAAAATACAGAAAAAAAAATGTAATATTGTGAAATATTATTACAATTTAAAATAATTGTTTTTAAATGTATTATACTTTAAATTATCATTTATTCCAAAGCTGAATTTTTAGGATCATTATCACATGATCCTTTAGAAATCATTCTAATATGATGATTCATTATCAAAGTTGGAAACAGTTCTGCTGCTTAATATTTTTTCAGAACATGTGATACTTTTTAAGGATACTTTGATGAATAAAAAGAAAAAGCTATGTTTTTAAATTATCTAAATATTTTGTAATAACAATACAATATACACTACTGGTCAGTAATTTGGGGTCAGTAATTTTTTTTTATTATTTTTTTTTTTATAAAATCAATACTTTTTATTCAGCAAGGATGTGTTAAATTGATAAAAAGTGATAGTAAAGAAAATATATTATTAGAAATATATTATTAGAAAGTTTTATTTTTTATTTTGAATAAATGCAGTCCTTTTTTAACCTTTTATTCATCAAATATATTAGACAGCAGAACTGTTTCCAACACTCATAATAAATCAGAATATTAGAATGATTTCTAAATGATCATGTGATAGACTGGGATGTTACATGTGACACTGAAGGCTGGATAATGATGCTGAAAATCAGCTTTGCATCACATGAATAAATTATTTTTTTTAAAGTATATTCAAATAGAAAACTATTATTTTAAGTTGTAATAATATTTCACAATATTACAGTTTTTTCTGTATTTTTGATCAAATAAATGCAGGCTTGATGAGCAGAAGAGACTTCTTTCAAAAACATTAAAAATAGTAATGTTTCCAAACTTTTGGTCTGTACTGTATATATACACACACAGACACACACTCTTAAGGTGTAACCAATTATTAAATATAATATATCTATATATATATATATATATATATATATATATATATAATTAATAAAAAAAAAAAAATATATATATATATATATATATATATATATATATTACAAATACTGTTTTACAGGATGTGTTTGAATTACGTGTAAGAGGTAGATAATTCTCACTTGTTGTATCTGCTCCGTCACGCTTGAGTCCAGACGCTCTGTTAGTGTTGCCCTGAACACATGAAGATAAAGCATATTTATATACTGCACATATGAAACAGATTTCTGACATTGATCTGTGTGTGATGAATCCCTGGTGAGGTGATGGTGTGTGTGTGTGTGTGTGTGTGTGTGTGTGTGTGTGTGTGTGTGTGGTGTCTCACGGCTGTGTGTTTGCTGTATGTGTGGCTGATGGTCTTCAGGAC
>NC_056609.1:30704282-30799282 GCF_018340385.1 Cyprinus carpio | reverse complement strand
CAAACAAGCAGTGACAGGAAAAAGTTTGTAAGCCAGAGCAAAATTGCATTTACTCCAAGCTAATTCAAACTCTAATTTAATTCATATTCAGTGCTTTGCTTGTTTTAAATTCAACCCTCTGAGCCCCTCATCAGTTTATTCACAGAGCCTAATTACGGTCTGAGATCACCCACAATGCTTTGCGCAGGTGTCGTTCCCAGATGAGCTCCTGTGTGTGTGTCTGTAGATAAGCAGTGTTTGTGTTTACTCACCTCTAAAGCTTTCTTAACGTCCTGCATGGCAGCCGCGTCCAGCTGAGGGCCGAGGGTCGAGCCGGATTTCTCCACGCTCTTCCCTCGGACTTTCTTTGTCTTCTCGGCTGGCAGCGTCTTCTCGGCTTCCTTCCCAGTGTCCTGCGATTCCTGATCGGCACGTACAGACGTCCCACACCACGGCTGGATGAGCCCCTGAGCCACAGCGTCACAGAGCATCCCCACAAGAACCACCTCCCTGCACACAATACAGCATAGATGATAGATCAGGCTAGAAAATAAACAATAAGAATACATACATACAATACATGCATGTAATTACAGAATAATTCAGTAAAATATTTTTACTATAAAATTAAACCAATTATAGAATAATTAATAATATTAACAATGCTAATAATAAATAAATAAAATAATAAAACAATCAAATAATGTACAAATTATTAAATATTAATAGAATAAAATAATCAAAATAATATAACTACAATAGTTATATAATTATAGAATAATAAAATAAAACACTTATATAATTATATAATAATTAAAGTAATAAAATATAATTTTATAATATAATAATAATATATAAAATAATTATAAAATAAAATAAATTAAATTAAATTAAAATTAAATTAAATTAAATTAAATTAAATTAAATATATTTAATTGAAAATATATGATTTGAGAGACACGATTTGAGGAATAATTAATGTTTGGAGCACAAATGTTAAATGAATTTTTACTATGATATATAAAATCCTTTATTATATTAAAATAATTATATAATTCTAAGATAATTATATAATAATCATATAAAATGAAATAGCACAAAGAATAGTTATATATTATAGAATAATTAAATTAATAATATAAAATAATGATATTATAAAATTGTGAAATACAGCAATATATAAAATCACTGTTTAATTATAAAATAAAATAAAACAAAATTTGATGATAAAATGCCATGATTTGAGTATTCATTCATGTTTGGAATATAAATGCTGCATGCTGACACACACACACACACACACACACACACACACACACACACACACACACCCACACACACACAAACACACACAAACAAACACACACACACACACACACACACACACACACACACACACACACACACACACACACACACACACACACACACACACACACACTCTTTAATACTTAAAGGACGTGACGTGTGCCCAAGTATGGTGTCCCATAGGTGTCAGCACCAGTCACTATTAGCACTAGGACTGACTTAACAAATCCAGTAATAAAGCGACACAGCTCCATATCTTACCCAGCATGCCCTGCCTGTCTGAGGAGCTCCAGCAGACGTCTGAAGGTGGGCAGAAGGAGCCGATGTCCTCCGGTGGTCAGCAGCCAGCTGTTGTAGTTCCACAGATACACAGCTGCATTAGCCACCAGCCAATCCTCACGCAGCTCCGCCCCAAGCTCCGCCCCTCGCAGGAATCCACCAGTGGCGTAAGCCGATAAATCCTTGATCCAATCACTGAGGAAAGACAAGAAAGACAACCAATGATTCTTAACATTTAGCAGACGCTTTTATCCAAAGCAACTTAAAAGCAAATCTGTTGTTACTGTAATAAAATTATTATTTTATTAGCATTTGATTTATTATTAGTAGTAGTAGTGAGGACCAACTTAAACACCACCAATAAATTTATACAATTGCAAACATTAAAAATATAATTATATAACTACAAAACAATTAAATAAAATGATAAAAACATAACAGAAAATAATAAATAATATAAAAAGTATTAATATATTTATATAATAATTAAAAACAATTTAAAATAAAATATTATAATTATTATTAAGATCATGATTATGCATATTTATATACTTACATTACACTTATATTGCTCTAATACAATGTATTTATATTAATTTTCATATTTATAGCAAATGTTTGTTGCATATTTAACATCTTTTGAATTTACAATTATGTTTTAAAAATAGTATGTGTAAATGCATAGTAATTTGGTACATATTTGCTCAGGTCAATAAATAATTCAATATTTTGTAACAAAAAGTCACCTGATGCAAAGCAATATCCACACAACATAATTCTAAAGACTTAATTTTACTATTTAACTATTCTGTATTATTTTACTATTCAAATATATATACTATGACTAATATATTGCTTTATACGATGAATTTAAATATTTTGCTCTGTACTTTTATGATCCCTTGCATACCTAATTTGCACTTGCCCCGTAATATTTCTTTAAATGCGCTGCTGCAGCTTGTACTCTGTATGCTCTGCACAATGATAATAGAGCTGAATCTAATTCATTCGGACGGCCGACACGTATTAAAGCAGCATGTGTAACAGTCTGAATGTCTCAGTGACGCACAGGCTGTCTGCTGAGAGTCAAGCTTATTGTTTCATGCGGCTTATAATATGAGAAAGTAATTTAATGCATGCTGGGATGTGGAATAGAGCGGCTCTCTGTGATTATCTTGTCTGTTCAGGTCCACATCAGGAGCTCAGTATTACACGCTCAACATTCAACACACCCAATTAATTTGGGAGATGAATTAATGTAATACAGAGCCAAAGATGCAACTTACATTTGCATGTCATACGAGTAAAATGAGTCTGTTATTATCTAAAACTAAAACCATGTATTTATACACAGTACAGGTCAAAAGTTTGGAAACATTACTATTTTTAATGTTTTTGAAAGAAGTCTCTTCTGCTCATCAAGCCTGCATTTATTTGATCAAAAATACAGAAAAAACAGTAATATTGTAAAATATTATTACAACTTAAAATAATAGTTTTCTATTTGAATATACTTAAAAAAAAAAATATTTTATTCCTGTGATGCAAAGCTGAATTTTCAGCATCATTACTCCAGCCTTCAGTGTCACATGTAACATCCAGTCTATCACATGATCATTTAGAAATCATTCTAATATTCTGATTTATTATGAGTGTTGGAAACAGTTCTGCTGTCTAATATATTTGATGAATAAAAGGTTAAAAAGAACTGCATTTATTAAAAAAAAATAAAAAATTATAATAATATATATTCTAATAATATATTTTCTTTACTATCACTTTTTATCAATTTAACACATCCTTGCTGAATAAAAGTATTGATTTTATTAAAAAAAAAAGAAAGAAAAAAATTACTGACCCCAAATTACTGACCAGTAGTGTATATTGTATTACAAATATTTATATTTTAAAAACATAGCTTCTTTTTTTTTTATTTTTTTTTTTACTTTTTATTCATCAAAAGTATCCTAAAAAAAGTATCACATGTTCTGAAAAAATATTAAGCAGCAGAACTGTTTCCAACTTTGATAATGAATCATCATATTAGAATGATTTCTACAGGATCATGTGATAATGATCCTAAAAATTCAGCTTTGCATCACAGAAATAAATGATAATTTAAAGTATAATAAATTTAAAAACAATTATTTTAAATTGTAATAATATATCACAATATTACATTTTTTTTCTGTATTTTTGATCAAATAAATGCAGGCTTGATGAGCAGAAGAAACTTCTTTCAAAAACATTAAAATAGTAATGTTTCCAAACTTTTGACCTGTACTATATATATATATATATATATATATAAAGATTGTTCGGTGTTTTTTTATTTATATATTTATTTATGTTTAAATATAGTTTTTGTTTATTTTGTTTATTTACATTTACATTTTTGTTTAGTTTAACTTAATATGAATGTAATAAAATAAGTAAATCTAAATAAACAAAAACTATATTTAAAAATAAATAAATATATAAATAAAAAAACACCCAACAAAATCTCTAAAATTAAATTGAAAACAGAAAACATTAAATTAAAATATATTTTAAAATATTTACAAAAAGCGGTATTTCTATGATGAAACTCACCTGTACAGGTTCCAGTGGGCGTCGTCTTCAGGTGGGCGTGTCCGTTTTTCATCAGGTGCTACAGCAGAGCCGTTTAGCTCCACCCCCTCAGAGCAGAGTTTAAGGACCGTTACCTAGACAACACAATACTGTGCTTTATGGGATGCCAGTTTAGATGAGAACTTGTTTTTACTTCAGAAATGATGTGCTATGCATCTAGAAGTCTCTAGAACTCTTTAACAACAAATGCATACAAACACATGTATGAAATAACAGTCAGAAATAAAGGCTCCTCAGAAGATGTGAGATGTTCTGGAGGCTTGTGAAGATCATTCCTCTGCTGAGGAACAGTGAAAGTAAAGCTTCTGGAAACAAACGCTCCTCAAAAAGATCCTGAGGATCAGATTTGAGACTCTAAAACATGATTGATGGAGAATCAAGTAAAGCTGAGCTGCTTTAGTCCAGTAAGAGTTCATCTGGAGATATTACTGCAGTTATTCTGACCTTTACTTGATCAGAATCACTCAAGATCTGACACCAGAAGCAGCAGCTGAAGCTGATTACACTAAAAGAGCTCTGACTGGATAAAACACTCTAAACTATCAATCAGAGACAGATTGAGTGTGAAACAGATTCAACAGCAGAGTTTGATCATTTAGAGCTTTAGAAATGTGTGCATCAAACATGATCCAGTAGCTTTAAAGGGTTAATGAAATAACAGTAACACAGGATGACTGCGGATCAAAGCCGCTCAGGTCCATGAGGAAAAACTTCCTCTTCCCCCGGATGACACGTGCATCAAATTAAAAGCACGTCTTTTGAAAAATCAACCCTCTAAAACGAGGAAACATGTTCGGCGAGAACAAAGTGATGCGATATCAAAGAGACGCTGCTCCGACAGACTCTGCTTTAGTCAAGGTCATCGCTTCTCAATGCATCGTGCCCAGATCTCTCTCCGCAGTTCAAAGCGAACGCGTCTCTGAAGACACAATCACACACAAGATCCTGGAGGTCTAATGCAGGCATTAAAGAAACGTCACTTTATTGAGCGGGACATTTTTTGAGAGTATTTCACTCAAGACTGTTCTTTCATTATTTACTGACTCCAAATCTGCTCGCTGTTGTTTTTTCTGTGGAGAACTTTCACGTTTCATCTGACACTTACACAAACTTTTTTTTGTGTTGCACAGAAGAAAGTAAGTCAGCGAATGAAGACAAAATGTTGAAAAGATAAACACAGCTTATATTCAGTGTTCTAGTGTTTCTCTGAACAATAACTGCTGACATTCAGAAATGTTGACGACGTCTTTAAACTCTGTAGTTCCTGTCTGGTTTCAGGCGTGACACTACATGTTTCTCATGCACTAGTTTTGAGATTTTAATCTCTTTTACATAAATAGCATGCCTTCTTTCAGACTAGTGCAAAGAAAGCCTCCACAATACACATTTAAGTTTTTATTTTATTGCATTTAACTATTTGCATTTGTAGATTTGAATTTTAATCTATGTTTTTAAAGGCTATGAGTTTTTTTTTTCCACTTCACAAGCACTTACATACACATCTACTGTTTTATTCTTATCTATATCCTGAAGGTTTTTATTGAGTGGTTTGTTCATATGTCATTCACACTGATCTATATTTAACATTTTATTCGTAAAAATATTGTGAAAATTTGTTTTTTTTTTCTGTCTGTTGACAGTATTTTCTGATTTATGGAGTGATAAAAAGAGAAATCCAAAATCACCTTAAAAAACAAAACAAAAAACCTTTAACTCTAATATGATTACAAAATCAGACAAGAATTTTGAATCTGGCTTTATCTGGAATGTTCTGGAAATAAATGCAAATTAGTGCATATTTAACGGAATGCCTCATTTGCATATTTAAACAATATTTTAGAACTAAATGCACGGTGAATATTCAGCTGGGGAAAGTATGATGATATCTATTAGTTATTTTGTATCCTACACTGTAAACAAACATTTTTTTCAAAGTTGTAAATATAAGACTACTAGAGAATATTTTAGGAAAAAAAAATAAATCCTTTTTATACTTTTTACTTTTTTTATTTTTTACGTTTTTCTACTTTAATATTTTTGTTTCTTTTACTTCCTTTGTAATTATTTGAGAATTTAACTAGCAACTTTTTTTTTTTTTTTTTTTTTGGTAAAAATTTCCATAAATGCTGAATTTGAGAAATCTTTAAATTATTATTAAAATATAAATTTCATAAATTTTCAAAATATTTTTTCAGTATATTTAGCTGTACAGTTTTGCCTTAACTAACTTTAACTAACAGTTTCAAGCCAATTCTCTTTTTATAATATAATATAATATAATATAATATAATATTAATAATATAATATAATATAATATAATATAATATAATATAATATAATATAATATAATATAATGTGCATTATGAGATCTGTATTATAACCTCTGAGGCAGTCATCATGATGTACAGTATATTGTACAGTATATAATTTACACAGGATTTTTCCTCCGAGCTACTGAAGTGCAAACCCGGTTCTAAAGGTTTCTTTGCTCATGTCAATCACAGAGTTGATTGCATACACAAATACTAACCCAAAAGCCTAACCTTTTTCTGAACTTTCTGAAGTCTGAACTGATTTGGGGAAAAAAATCATGCATCACTGGCACTATGTTTGATGAGAAAGAATGTGTGTGTACCTCAGCGCTGATGAAGTGGACCTCGGCGAGCAGACGCAGCAGATCTCTCTGTGTGCTGGACTCGGTCTGGTTCTTCTGATCTGGACTCGCTCTGATCTTGGGTTCACCTGCAATCACACAGGATTCAGTCAGTGAAACTCATCCCACAAACCTTCACGATGGAAACACGGCTGTCCATAAACCTGCTAAATGAGCCACAAACTAAACTGTATAGTCAATATTCTTAATGACCACAGATTATGATCGATACCAGATTGTTCTGTCATGATTCCTTAATTCAAAGGAATTTAATCAGAAAGCCCTGAGGAAGTGATTAACTAATCGCTCTCTGTGGCGTGACGGTCTAATGATTGGGTGACAGAATTCAACATGATGACGCTCAGCTTCAGCTCAAGGCTTGTAAAACATTAATGATAATGGACAGATCCAATCATTGAGAGGACTTCATCATCTGACCTCCACTTATCTGTACTTTTCAGCCTTGGCCTCACTCTTGGATTCTTTAGACTTCAAAGAAAAGCTTGAACTGAAAGGCTAATAAATCTTTAAATATAATCGATAAAACCAGCAAACATGAAGTAAAAACACACAAAAATCCTTTGAAAGCTGATTCATTCTAATATCTAGGAAAAATGCAGACAAGCTTTCAAGAATCAGATTATAAACAAGTTTGCACTAAAATTAAAACTTTTAATTAAAAAAAAAAAAATATTTTATAAATATTATTTAAAAGTTTTTTTTTTTTTTTTTTTGAGGTAGTAAATAAAAATGATTGGAGTAAATTTTAAAAAAAAATTTTTGATTGTAGTATGTTTTTAAAAAAGATTTATTTGTTATGTTTTAATATAAAAATTATGACTTTTTTCTTGCAAGATATAAAAGTTTTGTATTTTTTATTTGTAGGTATTGATTGGAGTAATTGTAAGTACAATTACAAGATATCATTTCAGAATTGCGAGATATAAAGGTAGAATTACAAAATATGAACTCACAATTTTTTGCAATTAGTCAGAATTTTGAAATAAGATGTAACTATAACCTTTTACATTTCTAATTCCATGTCAGAAACAAAACAACAACAACAACAAAAAAGAATGGCAAGATATAAACTTTGTATTGCGTGGAAAAAAGTTAGCATTTCGAGTTTATATTTCATTTCATTATGTCTTCTTTTCCCAAGAATTGTCTATTTAATATCCTGCAATTGTGATTTATTTTTTTTCTCAGAATTGTCAGATAAAAAAGTCGCAATTATCTTACTTCATAAGTTACTTGCAATTTCATAGTGAAAAATGTTTCTGAAATGTTTTTTTTTTTTTTCAGTGTATGTCATTAGTGCCACCAAACCAAACGACAAAAATAATGATCTTGTCAAACTCAGTCGCTGATGCTGATGAGAGTTTGTTCGAGACGCTCAAACATGCGTCTCAGTCTTCAGGGAAATCAACCAAGAACGACTTACAGTCCCTATAGAGCGTCTGAACACTGGAACCTGAAATGATTTTAATATTACACACATCAGCTGTAAGCTTATTTTGAAAAATGTGCCTTTTCCAGCACATGCAGCAGCTCTGCGTCATTGCATTATTCCTGGCTCTCGCAGGACTCACTTACTGGTGTTTTTCCATCGTCCATCATCATAGAGCAGACAGAAGCGACAGGCCGCCTGGCACACGTCAAAAACCTCCTGTTTCCGGGCGGTCTTGGCCAGCGAACCCCATAATTTCACCCTGACAGAGACACAAACATCACAGAATTCACATTTCAATCTGCCGTTCCCTCGGCGTCTTCGGCTCAGTCGCACGAAATAACGAATGCATCCTTCATCTTTGCTGGTTTTATTCACATGTTCCTTCCTTGAGGAAGAAAATAGAAAAGAATAAAGTTTTCCCATCATAATGAAGTCCTGGTGGGCCCGTATGCTCCTGGCCTTGAGAAATGTTCAATGATGAACCCGAGGGTGAAGCTGATGGAGGGAACTCATAGCCTGCTTTATTTTAATAAACACATACAGTACACATGGCTTTTGGGAGTGAGTAAAAATGAGCTCAGTTTTCAGAAATAAGAACTATGTTGATTTGTGAGAGTGGTTTCATCATGCTATACATAAGGTTAACACCGAGAAATAAACTAAATAATTAAGACTGTTTAATATTTTTGAAAGAAGTCTCTTCTGCGCACCAGAACTGCATTTATTTGATAAAAAATACAGTAAAAAAAATCTGAAATATTATTACAATTCAAAATAACTGTTTTCTGTGTGAATATATTTTAATATGTAATTTAGTCCTGTGATGCAAAGCTGAATTTTCTCACTTGATTATTATCAATGTTGAAAACAGTTGTGCTGCTAAAAAAAATAATTAATACTTTAATTGATCAAAGACACCTTAAGCTTATGAATTGTGTTGTTTATAATTTTGATTTTTATTTCTATTTCAAATAAATGCTGTTCTTTTGAACTTTCTATTCATCTGTGAATCCTGAAAAATGAAATGTATCAGTTTCCACAAAAATATTGTGCAGCACGACTGTTTTCAACATTGATAATAATCAGAAATGTTTCTCCAGCAGCAAATCATCATATTAGAATGATTTCTGAAGATCATGTGACACTGAAGACTGGAGTAATGATGCTGAAAATACAGCTGCACATCACAGAAATAAATTACACTTTAACAGATATTCACACAGAAAACAGCTGTTTTAAATTATAATAATATTTCAAATTTTTTACTGTGTTTTTAATCAAATAAATGCAGCCTCGGTGAGCAGAAGAGACTTATTTCAAAAACATTTAAAAAATCTTCATCATTCCAAACTTTTAACCGGCATTGAAAATAATGCGTCTTGTAAAAGTTCAACATAAAGCGTAAACACACACCTTTCTTTGTCATCTGAGCTCTTGTCAAGTCCATCCAAATGACCTTTGACCTTCTGCACACAGCTGCTGTGATGCTGGGCTTTAGCAGCGAGCAGCTCCAGACGATCTCCAGCTCCATCATCTAGAGAAACACAATCAGCTCAGTCCTGATCATCAGTGGAACAAAATCTTATCTCACAGTATGACTTCTTTAATATAACCACAGCAACACTATATTACCATAATACAGTTAAAGTCTATGAAAAGGGATATGAATAGATTGAAGTAAAATTGATGTTATATTATTATATATTAATACTAAAATGATTTATGCTGTTTCTTGCTATGACTATTAATAATTATTACTTGTGATAAATTGTGAAAAAAGATGACTTTAGAAGGTCAAATATATATAAGAATGAAGCAAACAATCATAATTTATTGTGCAAACACATGCAAGATCTGTGCAAATCATCCAATGTAAGATTCTGCATGCAAGCGCAAATATCTAAAGTATAATGTTTGCAAAAAACTAAAATATATAAAGATTTCTAACATGCATCTGATGTTTGAGAGCTGCACAGAACAAACACCATTAAATCTGTTCCACATTTCAGTGTGTTGATACTGCGATGAGGATTAACAATTACAGTTATGACCTGAACATACAGTTGTAATTGTATTACTAATCAAGACAGTTCACTAGTATTAGCATAGAGTCCTACAAGTGAGATATGCACAAACCTTTGACTTTACTGTCAGCATCCAGGACGGTTTGGAAAGCATCGGGTGCCAGAGCGACTCCAGCACTAACCAGCAGCGGCCTTCGCTTTCTCAAAGCCTCGCGCCCGCTTCCCTCTTTAGCCTGTTTAGATCACATCACAAGCTCAGTACAGTACACACAGAACACCAGCGCTCTGATACTGAACCCAGACGCAGCCCTTCTGAACAATGTGCATCGAATGTGAGGACTTCAGATGCTAAATTAAACAATTTTGGGGTTGGTAAGTTTTCTCAAATGTTTTTAAAAAAGAAGTCTCTTCTGCTCAACAAAGGTGCATTTAAAAATACAGAAAAAAGTGAAATATTATTACAATTAAAAACAGCTGTTTTCTGTGTGAATCGCTGTTAAAGTGTAATTTATTTCTGTGATGTGCAGCTGTATTTTCAGCATCATTACTCCAGTCTTCAGTGTCACATGATCTTCAGAAATCATTCTAATATGATGATTTGCTGCTCAAGAAACATTTCTGATTATTATCCATGTTAAACACAGTTGTGCTGCACAATATTTTTGCAGAAACCATGATGCATTTTATTACGTTTTTTTGGTTAAGGATTGTTTAATTATTATAATGTTAAATTTATTTTTATTGTCAATATTTTGGAAAATTATACATGCCTTTACTCTCACTTTTGATCAATTTAAAGGAATAGTTAACTTAAAAATAATTAATGAGCTAAAACTGTGCTCATCCTCAGGCCATCCAATGAATGAATGATGCATTTATATGGAGTGCTGTGGATTATTGTGATGTTTTTATCAGCTGTTTGGACTCTCATTCTGACGGCACCCATTCACTGCAGAGCATCCATTGCTGAGACACTGATGCAGTGCTGCATTTCTACAAATCTGATGAAGAAACAAACTCATCCTGATCTCTGATGACCTGAGGATGGGCACATGTTTAACAAATATTCATTTTTAGGTGAACTATTCCTGTAATGCATCCTTGCTGAATTAGAGTATTAATATCTTTCAGAAAAAAATCTAACTGAGCCCAAATGTTTGAATAGTTGTGCACTTCCAGTTTTGTCCAAAGTCTAATGCAGCGTTGCTTGTAAAATGCACATCAAAGTCCGGTCTCAGAATGCAGAGCGGTATAAAAAAACGAATGAGGCTTTGTTTCAGGATGCCGCTGAAACACATTCTTTTGTTCTGTCTCCATTAAGTTTTATTTTTAGACTTTGTGCACCTGCATCAGACAGACGGCTTTGGCCACTGTTTTCAAGCATCTCATGCTGCATTTTAAAAATAGTTCTTTTGAGAAACTCTGAAAATCGCATCACAACATGTTTTGTTTCTCACTGCGTTCGGCTGCTTTTGCACACCAGAGCAGTGAGTGAACGACCCCTCAGCAGTCAGCTGTCTGTGTGTGCAGGAGAGCCGCTCATTGAGTGAGGGAAGCACCTGCTGGATGAGTTTGGCGGCGCGCTCCTCCGGCCGTGTGGGAGCGCTGTGGACAGAGGAGCGCAGCTGGAGGAGCTGTAAGGAGGAGGACAGCTGCTGGGAGAGAGGATCCAGCTCAAGGGCTTTCTGAAGATGCTTCATGGCAGATTCCAGCTTTTCATCCTCCTCGTCTATCGCAGCCAGTTCAGTGTGAACCCGACACAACACATCCAGCAGCAAACTGTGCACAAACACGCACTTTAAACAACCACGACTTTAAATCAAGTCACATTTAATAGTGTTCTAATACAGACTCAAAACAGCTTCACAGTGATAAACAGGAAAACAACTGAAGCAATGTCTTAAATATGAGACTAAGGAAGACAATACTCTTTATTCAGCTCAGATTTGGTTTAATGTTGATTTGGTTGAGTTATATAACAGTGTCAATGTTTATGATGTGAGTTTCTTGGGATTTGAGGTTATTTCTGTTTTTGATATATCGTTTCATACTAGAATATAGTACATTAGACTAATTTTAGGACTTTTAAAGTATTTTTTTTTTTGTCTTAGAAACATTTTTAAAAAGCAAAAATTAATAAACATAACAAAATATCAAATCTTAAACTAAAAAAAGGCAGATTTGCAAGTTTATATCATGCAGTTGTGAGATAAAGAGTCACAATTACATTTTTTTATTATTATTATTCAGTGGAGGAAATGTGCTTCCATAATAAATAATACTAAAATAATATAGGAGTATAGAAATGTTTTGTTAGAAGCAAAAAATCTTTACTTCTCACATGCAACACAAAAGTAGTCCTTCAGTAGAAGGTTTAATGGCGAGGAGTAGATAATCAGTGATAGAGACTTATATTTAAGTGTCTTCCTCACAAAAAAGCATTGCATGACTTCAGAAGATGCAGAGTATAGTGCATGCCACTAATTTTAGGATATTTTTAAGGTGATAAGGTCTTGTTCGGAGCCTCTGGTCACTGTCTGCTTTCATTGTACAAAGTTTTTTTTACATTCTGCTAAACATCTCTGTTTATATTCCACACAAAGTAAATAAAAATGACAAAAGGATGAGTACATTTTCTTTTTCTTTTCATTCCTCTAATGACTCTGCGATCCTAAAGTAGACGAAGTAGACGACTGAACTCAGATTCGCAGAGTAAGCAGTATGAAAGGAGCATGTTTCAGACCTGTGTGTGTGCTGCAGCGCTCGAGCGAGGGTGAGCAGGGCTTTCTGGACTCTCTTCCGGAGGTTGTGTTGGAGAAGCGGCAGACATGTGTTCCACTGACACACACACACCGCTTGAGTGACCCGAGCGTCTGCTTGCTTCAGCGCCGTCTGCAGCAGTGCATCCAAACGAGCGATTACACTCAACCACAGCTGCGAGAAACAAGACCTGAACTCAGCACTGATACTTCTGATATTCTAAAAGACATGCACATGAAACAGATCTTCATCTGAAAGAGCACTCAGCACAGCGTTCAGAATATTTTGTCACTTAAATACTTTAATTTTCCAGCATTTAAGTTTATCATCTAACTTTGTTTTCTAATTTGATATTTATGAAAAATTGAATTTTAATATCACTGAGATACTATTACAGTTTTATTAATAGTTTGGATTAGTTTTTATTTTTTTATTTTTTTTTCATTTGTTTTTATTTTATATTTTTTGTTTTTTTTTTTTGTCTTTTTTTTGTTTTGTTTTTTAATGTTTGTATAGCTTTTTATTATTTTTATTTATTTATTTATTTGTTATTTTAGTAAATCAAGTTAAACAATGAAAATGAGAAATGTTGCCTTGCCAACTAGCTAAAATAAAATTAATTTTATTTCAGTTAACATTTATTTTATTTCCAGTACTAAAATGTTTTAATGGTTTAAGTTTTAGTTAACAATAACCCTGAAAACAGCCATCTAAATTTCTTGATTTAATTTATAATGCTTGAATACACTATTAAAAATAGTTTTTGGTAATTGAAAGAAAGCTGAAAAAATATAAACATCAGATGAAAATCATAAACTTAAAAAATAAAAAATAAAACTAAATTAAATGAACTACTTAAAGTACTAAAATTACTAAAAACAAAAGTTAATTACAGCTATATGGAAATATTATAAAAACAAATAATAAAAAATTACAAAAGCAAATAACTACTAAAACCTCAACTATAATTAAAAAAACTGATAATACAAAAAAATAAAAATAAGAATAAAAGCCAATGTAATCACAATATTTACAAATACTGCCATCGTATATAAATAATATTTAAATAACATTGGTATATAGAAACTGAACCATTTTTGTCATTGCAAAAATAAATAAATAAATAAATACATCCCTATTTTTGTCTTGTTTTCCGGTATAAATATCTGAACACACTTAAAAAAATGCTTAATTACACTGAGAAGCATAACTGTTTAAAATATTAAGTAAGATATTAAATGTATATTAAATTAAGTTGGCAAATTGTTTCTTTTTAGCACATATTTATGTATATCGTTTACTGTTTTTACATATGCAATATGGCTTTACTACATCTATGCACTATATGTTTTACTATACTGTATGTAAAGCACATTGGCTGACATGAATTGTTTTAAATGTACTTCACTGTAGTTTGGGAGCGGATAGAAAAATCAGAGCATTAGTGCACATCTCTGCTAAAGTCTTGATTATTGCCAGGTTGTTTATATGGTTCACAAATCAATATTAATATCCTGTTCAAACCACTATTTCCCAATACGTTCCCAATGCCTGAAACTAAACAGTCTACAACATTAAAAAAAACACTGAGTGTGTTCTTGTGGGAGTGAGTGTTTGCTCAGTAGATGAATATAACCGAAGCAGCACCTCCACACTGGATCTGGAGTAATTCTGCATTCCCTCTCTGTGTTTGTTCAGCTCCAGCTCACACTGCACACACTCCATCATTATACGCTGACCGACCCAGGAAAACAACACCAGACCTCTGAGTCACAGAGACAACAACACAAGGAAAGAAGCGCTTTGTGAGGGAACACGGAGTCTCACGGTGACATCTGTGGCTCGGAGCTCCTTCACACAGTCGGATGCGGTTTGATGTTGCTGTAACCGCAGAGAGAGGAAAGCCAGATCCAGCAGGAGCTCAGCCCTGAAATCACGAGGGTTATAATGATTACACAAACATCATAAAGCATTTCCTACTGGCTTTGTGGCTACGAGAGGTCATAAGTTAATCATGAGCTTAGGTGCGTACATGCTAGAGAAACAGAGAAGATGATAAACAGGATTAATGCATTGTGTTTTGAGCGAGTGGGAAGAATCGGTCCATTTGAAGTAACGCAGGATTCGATTTCTGTTGCTTCTCTGAAGTTCTCATTGCTCGGAGTGGGATGCAGCAAAACTTTTGGTCACATGATAGAGCACCACTTTTCTTAAGACTTTGCAATGCAGCATCTGCTTTGAAATCAATGGACTCCGGTGTTTTCTGACAAATCATCAAATCCAATGTGTAGACGCTCACAGAGAAAATAAATTAAATGTTTTATTTATCAAGGATGCATTCAATTAACCAAAAGTGACAGTGAAGGCATTTATAATGTTATAATGATTTCTATTTCAAATAAATGCTGTTCTTTTGAACCTTCTATTCATCTGTGAATCCTGAAAATTTAACGTATCACAGTTTTCACAAAAAAATTCATCCGCTGAACGGTTTTCAACATTGATAATAATCAGAAATGTTTCTTGAGCAGTAAATCATCATATTAGAATGATTTCTGAAGATCATGTGACACTGAAGACTGGAGTAATGATGCTGAAAATACAGCTGCACATCACAGAAATAAATTACACTTTAACAGAGATTCACACAGAAAACAGCTGTTTTACATTATAATAATATTTCACTGTTTTTACTGTATTCGTGAACAAATAAATGCAGCCCTGATGAGCAGAAGAGACTTCTTTCATAAACATTGAAATATCTTCTGCATTTAGAAACATTCTTTTTCTTTTGCAGGACCAAAAATATTAATGACATCATTGGTGCAATGAAATGCATTTTCAAAAATAAATAAATACATTTTAAACCTAAATAATAAAAAAAAAATGCTTCCAAGCAATAGCTAGTTTCAAATCATCTTTCAAGTGCAGTTTTGTCAGATGTGCCATAAACCAAACATAATAAAAGTCCTGTTGAAAAACAGGAAGGGTCATTTAAAAACTTCCGGTTTTAAAAGGAAATAAATCACCAAAGGAAGCATAACTTCTTGGGGTCCTGAAGTCAAATAAACCTTGTGTAAGGTTGCAGTGTTGGACTCACCTGTCGGTCAGTGGGATGGAAGAGCCGTGATCCAGACAAACACTGGAGCTGCAGGAGGAGGATGGACTCGAGTGGAGGACGCTGGGTGGTGCACTGATGCTCTGGGTGAAGGGTGGAGGACTGGATCCGCTGGATTCAGAGATGATGTTGGGTGGAGCACTGGATCTGTGGATGTCTGGTGGAGGACTGGAGGCCTGGAGGATGGATGCTTTGGGTTCTGAGGACTGTGTCAGCAGCAGGAAGATCTCCTTCAGTGTGTCTGCATCATCTCTCTTGACTTCAGCGACATCAACCGCACTGAAGAACATGCAAACACAAGCACTTAGTCTCGCTGATTTCAGGATCCTGAAGCTCAAACAGTAGAGCATGGTGCTAGAAATGACAAGTCAAGGGTTTGTTTTCTAAGAAATGCATACATTAATATGAATTTTCCACAAAAAAATACAAATAAAATAAATAAATAAATACAAACCCGGAAACATGCTTTGGTTTATATTACAAAGCAACTTACGGTATATAATGCAATTAACATCAAGTACACAAAACATTTGGATTTGTGCTGAATTTCAGTTTCTCTTTAACTTTCTCTCAATAATGCAATTTTTACCCAGCGTAAAATATTTTTGAACTTATTTTTAACAAAATAAAATAAAACATTTAAAAATATATTTCAGCATTTCTCATTAAATTAACTTAAAATAAAATTTTTATAAAAACTGTACAGACATATATATATATATATATATATTAGGACTGTCATATGATTAATCACGATTAATCACATCCAAAATAAAAGTTTTGTTTGCATAATATATGTGTGTATACTGTGTATATTTATTATGTATATATAAATACACACACATGCATGTATATATTTAAGAAGAATATGTTATGTTTATATATTAAATATATTTATATATAATATAAAATATAAGAATATAAATATATATATACATGTAAATATTTTCTAAATATATAATTTGTGTGTGTGTGTATTTATATATACATAATAAATATACCCTGTACACATACATATATTATGTAAACAAAACTTTTATTTTTGGATGTGATTAATCGTGATTAATCATTTGACAGCCCTAATATATATATATATATATATATATATATATATATATATATATATATATATATATATATATATATATATATATATATACTGTATATATATATATATATATATATATATATATATATATATATAATATATATATTATATATATATATATATTTGTATGTATTTATTTTATATTTATATATAAAATTGATAAATTTATGATTGGATTAATAGGTTGGTATTAATTATGTAGTTTTGTTTTGTAATTTTTGTTGTAATTTTTGCTTTTTTTTTTGAATATTTAGTACCTTGAATGCAATTTAAGTAACTTTGGATAAAAACATCTGCCAAATGCATACACGTAAACGCAATGCAAATTTCAAATTAAAAGTACAAATGTAAGAAAAATCTTAATATTATAGAATAGAGGGTCTTTGTGTGTTTCAATACCATAATTGCACCAATACTGCATTAATCATTTTAGAATTTTGTAGCACCTTTTCAAAACCCAATGTCAATAACTCGACAAATATAACAAACATCCACAAAGTTCAGTTCACAGACCAAGAGCTGTAGAGTAATATTCAGAGAGAGAGAGAGAGAGAGAGAAGAAATGTTTTTAAAAGATTTTTGAAAGCAAGAGGGGAAGAAGCTTGACATGCATTGATGTTCATTAATAATATTAATGTATGCATATACTTGTAACTTCTGGAAGATAAAACAGCTGTAGGAATCTGAAAACAGTCTAACCTGGTTTTACAGAGAATCTATTTCCATTCCCATAAACAAGATTCTGTGACATGGATCAGAGCGTTTTTTTGAGGTTTATTGTCAGAAGCGTAGTTTGAAAAGAGAGACACACACATCTGTCACCAGATTGCTGTCTGAACAGCTGAATGCTGCCGCTGTGCACCTGACAGAAAGAGGAATCCCTCCCATCAGCTATGAATGTGAAATTCATGCAGTGCCCTTGAAGGCAAACCTCGGGTCTGAGGCTCAGGTGAAGTGCTGTCTGGAAGAAAGGCTTCGGTGCAGGTGACAGATTTGTGACCCTGAAGATGCTGCTTCAGCTGCTGTGAACAGATGATGGGGCAAAATCCTCCATCCTTCATTAAAACTTCACCGACCGTAAAAGCTCTGCTGTCTTTTCATTTTGATTCATAGCTGGAGAGATTTACTGCTACTGCCTCAGAAGACACAGAAGCCCTTGGTGGACATAATAGAGTTGGTGTACTGTATATTGTGTATTTTATGCCACTCTTGACTCTTGTGACCGCATTATATTCAACAGGTGGACAAAAGCTCTACTGACTCATGAAAACACTAGATACGCATCTGTAACCTTCTCTGAGGAATAAAGCTGCAGCAGAATTCATAATTAAAGCTTTTAAATAAATGATCTGATAACAGACCGAGAGAACCAGCACATCTAAAGCACATATTTTTGTCTTTTTCTAAAGTACATTATCTAAACATTGTTAAATCAACATTTACTGGAGAAGCAAAGATATTAAGATATTACGTTTTAAAAGGAAAACAAGTTTATTATTCTGACCCATCAGCAGATTTCTTTTTATTTATTTTTTTTATTTTTTTTAGAAAACAAGACTTAATATCTTAAGTAATTTTGATTCTCATGTAAATGTATCTTGAATTAAAAATATTTAGATAAATCCATTTTTAAATAATTTTATTTTTTATGATTATTTTACTTCCTTTTATGTAAAGCACTTTGTATTACCATTGTGTATGAAATGTGTTATATAAATTAGCTATAAAAAAATAGATTTTTTTAATTTTTATTTATTTATTTATTTATTTATTTGCAGTGAGCCCAGCACAGTGTGTTAATGCAGTTTGGTCTTTGAAGATGAATATAAAACATTTAAAATCACCATTTCTCCCAAAAAGTCTAAAAGCCGCTGTGTGTCATGTTTGAATCTTAAAAATAATTTATTGTATCTCATCTATCTTAATGTTCAGAGTCACTTTAAGAGTCAAACTTTTCAGATAAATGCACGATATCTATGTTCACACAAGCAACAACTATCCATCTTTGAACCATTAAGATCCTCTTCACAGATCAGCACCAACACACCCATAAACACTGATGACAGTCATCAGAAATTATCTTCAGACCGTTTTCTTCATCCACACGGATGAGGAGAAGCACTTTAGTTTCACAATCTGTCCAATCTGACAACCTTTTTATTGACTTCTGAGTAAAGGAACGATCACACATTGTTATTGCTCTGAAGAAAAAACAAGACGGTGCATGATAGTATCACAACAGAGTACAACAGAAAAGATCGCATTTGTGTGAAAGCACCTTCTGTAACACTTTCAAAACACTGATCTGTTTTTTTGAGCAACCGGGCATGTGAACAGGACACCTGTTTGTCCAAACAGTGGCCGACTGGGTGAGTCTTTTTTAAGAAACCTGTTTGGAAACAATCACCATTTTTTCAATTCGGCTTGTTTCCACTACTGACACACAGCAGCTTTAAACAGGGCTTGATGGAGCAAGAAAATACTGTTTATTTACAGCGTAGGCTACACAAAATGTGTTGTTTTTACTGGAGAAGTTAAGATGTGTACAGTAGCGTACAGTAACCACAAAATGCAGCTGTATTTGAACACAAGTGATAAAATGTTAATGTGAGAAATATCTTCCTTACTGTTTAAGCTTTTGGATCTTGTACATCACAAGCAACTTAGGGTTTCCATCGTTCAGCATTTCAGAGACATCCATGAGGTTGTGTCGAACCTGTGGAGGAAACATATAACTATATTTACATTCATTCATTTAGCAGACGCTTTCATGTAATAAATGACATTTATTGCTCTGTATCAAGAGTGATAGTGCCATGTATGTTATCTATAAGGCAATATATAATTTTCACATACTGTATGCATTCTCTGGGTAGCAGGGTTATAATAGTTAACTAAACTCATACAATTTGTTTATGCAAATATGTAATATCAATATGATGATTTCATATGGTATTGTAAGTAGCAATCATATGTATGTCAACAATATATATATTATTTATGCATGCAACTTTATTTATTTCACTTTACAACAACATATATATATATATACATATATATATATATACATATATATATATATATATATAAATCTGTATTTATACACACTTTTTGACAATTTTTTAAACACATGTCTATCTTCTATATTTACTTCTGTAATATCAACATGTATTGACAGGTTTTAGGATGGATATACAATACATAAACATGACATCCTTAAATGTATTACGCATTTATAACCATGCATATTTGTATGGGCTGGATATAATTATTAATATATGAAATTGCTCCAGATTTCTAATAGGTTTCATATATGTTTTACTTCATATAACGCTATATTTCATACATGGAAACACACATGCAATTCATCTGAAAGACTGAAACATACTGGATAACTAGAATAATATGCCTTTATTATGGGTGTGCATTAATTAAGAGCAACTAAATAAGATATGAAAAACATGTCAGTTCTGTGGAGAATAAAGAAAAGACACAAGATGTTTAGGTGAAATAGAGCCTGAGTGAATGAGGACGGCTGCAGCCGCTCGAGCAGGATTAATAACACAATACAAAAGAGAAAGATTTACCTGTATGGAGAAAAGCCGGGGATAAAGCTCTGGTTTATGTGCCTGTATTAAATCAGAGGTGACCTTGGCCACAGCAGCTGCTTCCTTCTGCTTCCCAGCATCGAGCAGACATTCAACAAGGTGTCTGAACAGAAACACCAGATGAAAACAACATGAAATATGAGCCTTCTGGTGTTTTACAGCATGCATTTGAATTTCCAATGCAACCTCTTCAACAAAAGACTTCAGAGTCAAGGCAAAGAGCCAGATTCGATTTGAGATCAATGACAAGGCTCTTATAACTTTTATTAGGGATGAGTTTCTTTTGTGCTCCGGGATAACATGCCTACAACAATAAAACAGCCATAAAGGAGTTTGATCACATCGTAAAGATTTATTATGACCTTTAAGATCCATCTCTAAACAATTTTCTCAGAATAAGTGGTGTAAAACAGACTGAACCCTGACATAATGGAAGGTGCAGGGTATCTGTGAGCTGCAGGATGAGGATCACTGGAGATCTGTGCCATCAATTCAGCGCTTCAAAGGTCACGGCTGCGTCAAAAGAGCATCTAAAGGCTGCGTACTTGTCCTGATTATTGAGTTTCTTAACTTCGAACCACAGATTGCATTTGCTACCATATCATATAATAAGTTTACATATGAATCTCATATGAACTATGCATAAAGAAAAACTTTTTAAAGTTAAATTCTTTCCCATAACCCAGTTTTTTTTTTAAATCTACATTTTGAAGTCAAACTAAAACTACCATAACGTATACAAAATACTTAGACTGAAAATTAAGATTTATGTTTTTGAACTGCATATAAAATTCCCATGCATTTGGATTAAACATAGTTAACATAAACAAACTAACTTATTATTATGCATATTTGTCAGTCATGCATAAATAAAACTGGTCAGATTTAATTGCATAGTTTATTATTAATTATCTACATCATTTTTTTCAAAATGCATTTATTGAAATTGCTTAGAATCAGCATAAATCTATGGAAGACCGTTTCTGCCACTGGTTATTTTTTCAAAATGCATTTATTGAAATTGCTCTTGCAACTGTGAATTTACATCTCACAATTCTCACTTTTTTTCTCAGAATAGCATGATATAAACTCACAGAATCGTGATTTGACTGTTTCCTCCCAAAATTTGAACTTTTTAATTGTGAGTCTAAAAAAAAAAAATTATATGAACTTTTTTTTTTTATTCTGTGGCAGAAAAGAAACTTTGGTAACACTTTACTTAAAGCCTTCATGTATAATGCATTATAAAAGTAGTTTTAATGCATGCATTATGCCTTGTAATCACCTTATAATGCTTTGTACAATCTCATGAATAGCTGTAACCACAGTTAATTAATTATAAATTAATTGTTGCATTTTAAATTATTATTAACTACAATGCATTATAGCCTGTAATAATCATTTTATAATGCATTATACATAAAGGCTTTAAGTAAAGTGTTAACCAATCTTTCATATAAGTCTGGTCATTGTGAAAACAATTACATTTATTTAGTTTAAAAGTTTCATTTATGTATGTTAAAACTGTATAATCCAAATACATGGAAATACTTTATTTGCACAAACAGAAAGGAGAATTTGAGAGGAGAAGATTTGAGATTATCAAAAAAAATCTAAACATGCTCCATTTTCATTATGTACAGTATGCTATGATTGCATTTGTCTTTTTTATGATACTGTACTGAATTATGGCCTGGACTTCATTCTTGACTGGTTTCATGATGTTCACTCACATTGTGTGCATAAAACAGTAATTAACGGTCAAACGTGAAGCCACCTACAGCATAAGCTCAGCCCTCCATGCGTGATCAGGATCCTGAACCTCCTCTAGAGCCTCGAGCACCTGCGTGAGAGAAGAAAAGGAGCCGTCTCTGTCCGGGCCTCAGGAACCGCCTGACGGACTGCAGGTACAGCAGCGAGGCGTTGAACACCAGGAAATGATATCTAATGAAGAAAGAACGAGGCAGGGGAGAAGCAGAAAGAGACCGGAATAAAAATAGTCGGATTAATTATTTAAGCTCTCACTTTTGGGAAGATCAGAATCCGATTTCTCACTACATCTCAATTTATACTGCGAGCGACCTTAGATCTCAAAGCGTGTGAATGAGTAATGAGTGCATGAGCTTTTCAAAGAGCCACGGGAGGCCTCAATGTCCATGAGATATAAAGCAATTACTGCAGGATGGGCGAGGAACGCAAGAAAAGACGGTTGAGGACTCTATTCTGGAAAGGCTAATTTATCCACCGGAGAACGGCGTGTTTTAGCAGCGAGTATCTGAGCTGTTCTCCCGCTGGCAGAGCCTGAGAGCCACTACAGAAGCAGCGAAGCAGGGATTACACATCCATCATCCAACAATTACAAGTTTAGAGTAGATATAACATCATCTGGCCGAGCCCTGCATGCTGGACGTCCCTTGATAGTTTGTTACTTTCCTAGTGTTAATATTTCAAAGTTAACTCCACGAGGAGTTGCTTAGTTTTTATGATTGATGTCCTGGCATACTGCTTAAATATTTAAAACCTCGACACTCGTGTTAAAGCCTGAAACTATTTAATTTCTATCTCAGAGGTGTTTGAGGGGGTGTAACTTAAAGATGTATACAGTATGTATTTAGAAGGAAAACTGCTGTTAAGAAAACAAACAAAAATTATATTTTACATAAAATAAATTTGGGATTTTGTTGTTTCTAAAAGAAGTCTCTTCTGCTCACCAAGGCTGCATTTATTTAATCCAAAATAGTGTAACAAAATGTGAAATATTATTACAGTTTAAAACAGCTGTTTTCTGTGTGAATATGTGTTAAAGTGTAATTTATTTCTGTGATGCACAGCTGTATTTTCAGCATCATTACTCCAGTCTTCAGTGTCACATGATCTTCAGAAATCATTCTAATATGATGATTTGCTGCTCAAGAAACATTTCTGATTATTATCAATGTTGAACACAGTTGTGCTGCACAATATTTCTGTGGAAACTGTGATGCATTATCAAAAGTGTGAAGAAAACAATATTTTACAAGAGAAAGAAAACAAAATATACTTTTATTCAACAAGGATGCATTAAATTGATCAAAAGTGAAGGTTAAAACATTTATAATGTTACATAAGATTTCTATTTCAAATACTGTTCTTTTGAACTTTCTATTCATCAAAGAATCCTGAAAGATAAAATGTAGCACGGTTTCCACAAAAATACGTGTAAAAAAAATAACAAATGAGATCTTTGTTATACTTCACTATAGTTTCTCCTACTTCTCAGAGCCCTGTAACCTCCTCTAGAGTTTCAGATGAGATCTCAATAATGTCTCAAAGCGTGCTCAGATTCGTCAAAGGTGCAATCATCAAAAGACAGAGATCGCAAGCATTTCTTACGAATGCTAAGAACTTCAGTTAACACCCCACGAGTCTCCTAAACTATGAAAGAGTAACTCTGAGCAATACGATCCAGCTCTTGCTTGTTTTTCTTGATGAAGCGGGTCACTTCAGACTTCTTTTAATCAGGACAGGAGATGAGAGAGAAGAATCAGTTTCTATCATCTGTTCTCTGCTCGGATAGTTTACTCTACCTGGACTTGTCTTTGGCAATCTCAATCGCCTTCAGATAGTACATCACAGCCTTATCCAAGTCCTCCTGGAAATAGAACAACAACACAAATAAGAACACAATTAAAGATGTGAGGAACAGATAAGTATTTTGAGAGTGTATCGAGTGCATCAACCTCAGTGCTCACAGAATGTCTGTCTTTGTAAGTTTTATGAGTATGTCTGTCTTTGAAATTTTTTTTGGTTATAGTTAATGTTATTTTACTTATGGAGAAAATTGTTGTAATTTTTGGTTGTTTACTGTCTCAAGTGAAAAGAGTCTCTGTGAGATCCTGTTTCCAGAGTTTCCTCTCATTATAAAGATCATGTGATATGTTCTCAAACAGACACGTTTAGAGTTCAGAGGTCAAAGACTGACGTTCTTTAATGAGTGTTTGGACTTACCGCTGTGCTGATGGAGCGTGAGGAGATGAGCTGACCCTGGCACAGATACGCTCGACACAGGAACTGATTGGCTGGAGGTTTCCCTTCCAAGTACATCATTAAACAGTCCTGTGTGATTTCCCAACAGCCCAGCTGACAACACAACACACAACACACAACACACAACAGACGATGAGTGTGTCAGCCTTCCTGCATGCAGATCACAACCAGGTTTATTCTTGTTAAAACTAAAATCATTACAAATATTACTAAATGTCATTTTCATTTAGTTTAACTTGCACTAAAATAACTAAAAATAAAATAAAAATGAATAAAAACTGCATGTATAAAATTACTAAAAATGACAAAAAGACAAACAAATTGCTAAAACTTTAACTAAAATTAAAGTGAAAACAGAAAATTTCAAAAATAAAATATTCCTAAAAACTATAATGATACTAAAACAACACTGATCACAACACACAAGCTCTGATCAAAAACTTGAAATGCATTTTATTATATGCACAAAACTTACTGAAATAGCCTAATTTATTTAAAAAATATCATACAACAATATCTGTGTGCACACTATGCTTTTTTATGCATTTTAGTGCATTGTCTTTATTCAAGTTCAGTTTGTTTTTATTTATGTTTTTTTTAATTAAAGATTTGAATTGTTTTTAATGTTTATGATTTCTTAATATCTTTATGCCTTATAGTTGCATTTAGCAGATTAGAGCTCTGGATGGATATACAGTTATCTTGCAACAATATAAACAATTCAGCAGATGAGATTTGCTATATAGTACAGTATATATATATATATATATATATATATACAGTACCGGTCAAAAGTTTGGAAACATTACTATTTTTAATGTTTTTGAAAGAAGTCTCTTCTGCTCATCAAGCCTGCATTTATTTGATCAAAAAAACAGAAACACACAGTAATATTGTGAAATATTATTACACCTTAAAATAAGAGTTTTCTATTTGAATATACTTTAAAAATTATTCCTGTGATGCAAAGCTGAATTTTCAGCATCATTACTCCAGCCTTCAGTGTCACATGTAACATCCAGTCTATCACATGATCATTTAGAAATCATTCTAATATTCTGATTTATTATGAGTGTTGGAAACAGTTCTGCTGTCTAATATATTTGATGAATAAAAAGGTTAAAAAGAACTGCATTTATTCAAAATAAAAGAAAAAATTCTAATAATATATATTCTAATAATATATTTTCTTTACTATCACTTTTTATCAATTTAACACATCCTTGCTGAATAAAAGTATTGATTTTATTTTAAAAAAGAAAGAAAGAAAAATTAATGACCCCAAATTACTGACCAGTAGTGTATATTGTTATTACAAAATATTTATATTTTTAAAACAACATAGCTTTTTTTTTTTTTACTTTTTATTCATCAAAGTATCCTAAAAAAGTATCACATGTTCTGAAAAAATATTAAGCAGCAGAACTGTTTCCAACTTTGATAATGAATCATCATATTAGAATGATTCTCTAAAAGATCATGTGATAATGATCCTAAAAATTCAGCTTTGCATCACAGAAAATAAATGATAATTTAAAGTATAATAAATTTTAAAAACAATTATTTTAAATTGTAATAATATATCACAATATTAAAAATTTTTCTGTATTTTTGATCAAATAAATGCAGGCTTGATGAGCAGAAGAAACTTCTTTCAAAAACATTAAAAATAGTAATGTTCCCAAACTTTTGACTTGTACTGTAATGCTTCTTTCAAAAACATTAAAAATAGTAATGTTCCCAAACTTTTGACCTGTACTGTTGACTTGTATATAACCTGTATATATATATAATATAGATAACTTCTTTCAAAAACATTAAAAATAGTAATGTTTCCAAAACTTTTGACCTGTACTGTATAATATATATATATATATATATATATATATATATATATATATATATATATAATATATATATATATATATATATATATATATATATATATATATATATATACATACATATCTTTGTGTGTATGTCCTGTATGAATGTGGGTGAAATCTAACATAACTACATTTTGCAACAATACAAACAATCACAGCTGAGATGTGACATGCTAATGTAAACTCTATTGGAAATCAATTGTGAGTCATGTCACCTAAATTCTTGCCATCAGAAACGTCTCAACTAATGAAAGCCCTAAGCCTCAAACATATCTCCCAGTTGGCAATAAATATTTTGCCACATCAGGAAGCACATAATGGCCCTTGGAACTCTGTAAAGTGCTTGGGTGCAAAAAGTAGAAGATTCAGCACAAGCTCCTGTGCAGCTCACTTCAGACTAGTGCAATATATATTATACACTCCTTCACTTCTGATGGGAATGAATTCACAATGCTCATAACCCGCGCTGTCTCTGTATGAGAGTTATACTGCTCGCTTATCTGTTTAGGATTTCTCACTTCACGAGTCACTGAGCAAAAGCCTGCTCAGCTCTATTTGTCAGCTTTTCTCTTCTCAGGAAGGGACGCTTGAAATGATTGCTTTTTTCTGTTGGTCACATGTGACATTTGAATTGTGTCAGCATGTAAGGGATTATTTATACACATACTTTAAGGTGATATGACAACAAAATAGCTCTCTCTTCTGCTCTTGTGGACGACCAAGCAGTTTAAAAACACTTCAATATCAGCTCTATGTTTATAACTAACACTTTATGTTTCACGAGTGCAGATAGACCACCTTGTTTGCTCCTTCATTGCATATCAGCTCAGAGAGGTATTTATTTTAAAATAAATAAATAAATAAAAGAAATAAAATGTCTAAAGGTTATTTAATAGGCCTATAATTGAAATTGGATGTGGTGTAATTACTATTTGAGCAGTCTAAATAAAATACTGCTATATTTTCAGTTAATTGTTCCTAATGCAAAAAAAAAAAAAAAAAATCTAATTAAGAAGATACTGCTATTTTCATTTAATGAACTTAATGCAAATAGCATCTAAGTACTATTTGCACTTAATGTAAAGAAAATACTGCTGTCTTTACTTAATTTGCTTATTGCAAATAGCATCTTATTACTATATGTGCTTAGTGCAAAGAAAATACTAAAATTTTCACTTAATTCATTTTATGCAAATAGCATCTAATTGCACTTAGTGTAAAGAAAATAGTATTTTAACTTCATGCATTTAATGCAAATAAGATCTAATTACTATTCGCACTTAGCGCAAAGTTGAATGCAATTTGCACTTAATTACTATATGCACTTAGTACAAAGAAAATACTGCTATTTTCACTTAATAAACTTAATGCAAACAGCATCTAATTACTGTATGCACTTAGTGTTAAAGGTCTAGAGGTGAATCTTGCAAAATCTGTCAAGAACTTGTCCAGGTCACTGCAATTTACTGTATAAAAAATAGTGTATTACAGAATTACTGCACTGAGAATCAACCTTGAGAATATGAAGAATAACAAAAATATTGCATGCAAAACATCTGGATGCCTTATACAGTAATTATATTTTTAAGGGTAAAAGGCATAACACAAAATATTGCAATGCAATACAAATCTGACAAAATGTTTTATTTTTCTTAAGGGCAAAATATAATCATTTCTTTTTTGGGTTGAAATATAGACATGATTCTGTGAGATTCTCGCTCTATAAAACGACGACACATTTTGAGATAAGCCATTGTTACGATAATCCTGCGCTACACAAAAGTGCCGTGGAGGCGTGACAGTGCAGCAGAGAGCCGTGGCTGTTATCTAACCCAGCGTTATGTCTTCAGCTGCATTACTGTGAAACTCAAACCTCGCTGTCACACACTGAGAGGCAGCAGGAAGGTAAATTCTGCAGCATTTCTCAGGTGTGTGTTCAAGCAACCAGCAGAGAAGAGGCTTATCCTGCACTATGGTCCTTTCTTGAAATAAAGCCTCATGCGTATCCAGCCAGAGCTTTGGATTCCTTCACACCAGAAACACTGTGACAGTGTATTTACTTTCCTTATCAATAAAGACTTAAAGGAAAAGTTCATCCATGAAAATGTGCTCATCTTCAGGCCCTCCAAGATGTAGATGATGTTGTTTCAGGTTTGTAGAAATGTAGCATTGCATAAGTGTCTCATCAATGGATGCTCTGCAGTGAATGGGTGCCGTCAGAATGAGAGTCCAAACAGCTGATAAAAACATCACAATAATCCACAAGTAATCCACAGCACTCCAGTCCATCAGTGAACATCTGGAGAAGACAAAAGATGAAACAAATCCAGCATTAAGACGTTTTTACCTCAGATATGAGTCTATAATCCATAATAACACTTCCTCCAGTGAAAAAGTGTTCTGGTGTGAATCAGGAGAGAAATCTGCACAGATCAAGCAGCGATTTAAACAGCTCTAAACAAATATGTGTCTGGATTTTGATGTGAGAGACAACAGGAGATGCACTTTTTCACTGGAGGAAGTGTTATTATGGATTATGGACTCTATGTATTTGAATTAAAAACGTCTTAATGCTGGATTTGTTTCATCTTTTGTCTTCTCCAGATGATAACTGATGGACTGGAGTGCTGTGGTTTACTTGTGGATTATTGTGATGTTTTTATCAGCTGGTTGGACTCTCATTCTGACGGCACCCATTCACTGCAGAGCATCCATTGCTGAGACACTGATGCAGTGCTACATTTCTACAAACCTGACGAAGAAACAAACTCTTCCTGATCTCTGATGACCTGAGGATGAGCACATTCTCAGCGCACTGTATTTTTACTGACATTCAAGTTTATATCTCACACAAGTGGTTAGAGCTCATAACATACTGTAGCTATAATAAACAGCTGCCACTTTACTGAAATTAATAAAAACTATCAAGACCTATACTGATGAATAATCCATGCATGTGTAATGAATAAATATAGAAAACAGCATAGTTCTGCCTGAACTGAAGCAGAGAGAGCGTCTGATTGATATCTCAGGATGTGCTGGATGGTTTATTGCGGCACCTGTAGAGATTGTTCAGCGCACAGCACGCGCAGCTCAGACGCTGCTGGAGCTGCAGCTCGGATCAGATCATACGCGTTCCTCACATACACAGCATCTGACAACACAAACACACACACTGACTCTATTATACAGACTCTTGTTTTAATATCACAAGAAATGCGAAATATTATAAAAACATAATTTCTAAATAAATAATTCACTATAATAAAATTCTATTTTAAGAATAAAATCAACAAAACACTGCTAGAGAAAACTTTCTCCATGTGACAACTAGCCCCTTATTTCAATATTAGACAATAAAACTGACAATATAAGATAATAAAATAACCGCACTTAATAAACTATCCACTAATAAACACATAATTACCTCTTTTCTCCTGAGCTTTTGATAAATATTGTCGGATGCGAAGATCCATTTCATGCGCCGAACAGCAGCTCCGCGGTTAAAGAAGAAAACACTGATGTGTGTTTGTTATTATTTACTTCTTGTTTATGTTAGGAGAGGTTGCCAGGTGGGACGCGTCTCTTCGCAACGGGACGCTGAACGGAAAGCGCGCAGGGTCAAACGCGTTTCCTAAACAGTCCAGACTCGAAACGTGTTAGAAATATTAAACGTTTAATAACCCTAACAACATTTATACGCCATCTAAATAAAATATATATACACGGATTAAAAGTAGCTACATATTTAAAAAGGTGCAAACATACTGCTTATCCAACATGTAATTTCTTCAAAATGTCGAACATTTTAATAAATGTTTTTAAATAACTAACTAAATAAAAATGTTGCATGTGTGCTTTTTGTCTCAGTTCATCATCCATCTTTATAATAGTTTTTATTATAATAATAATAATAATAATAATAATAATAATAATAATAATAATAATAATAATAATTCAAACGTCCCCTAATGTTTTAGTTTGAAAACTAATAATTTAATAAAACTGTTAAATACATTACAATGTTTTGTGTAATTTTAAATTTTTTTATTGTATTTTTACTACATTAATAAGAGTGATGTAGAAGTATTCACTATGAAGCACACTGGTGATGTACTGGAGAGTTTCACAGTAAATGATCTACTTTTCATGATCACAAAAAAGTGATTTAAAGCTTGTTGTTGTGTAGATCATCACAGTTATATATGATATGAGAACATTAGGGCCTGTAGATACGAGTATGTGTTTTTAAATAAAAATATAACTATGTTTTACGAATGACAGAATTTTAGTTTCAACCTCTAGAAGGGACAATGAGAAATTACTGTAGTTATTCTCTTCTGAACATCAAATCCTTTGTTTTTCCATCAGATGTATTCTAACTAGTTGGACGGATAAAAATATTTGGATTTTATATTTAAAAATTACCTCAAGTTAGAGTCAGCTAACAAAATGTTTCAAATAGGCTATTATAATTTTGTAATTCATAATTATTGATTGTATTCTTTTTAATTTTAAGCAATATCTATCTGTACTCTGATTTTTGCAGTAAATGTTTAAAGCAGATTGATTTGTAAGACTGTGGGGTAACACCCTCCTGGTACAAATTTAATTTTTGTTAAAAATCTAATAACATGAAAACTCTGGACATTTTTCATACTTTGTTTATAATTCATGTCATTGTCACTAAAACTATGATAACTTTTCTGAACACATGTATCTGTGAGATTTACAGTAGTTCATCTGAGGTGAAAGTATATGTGCTGAAAGCTAAAATTAGCTCTGAACATCTGTTTATATTTTTTTGTTTTTTTATATATATATATATATATATATATATATATATATATATATATATATATATATATATTAAATTTGCCAATGCATGTTCTAACAGTAATCTGAATTTAGTCAATTACAGCGAGCTCTTTTGTTCCCAGCTGGTTGTACATTGGTTTGCAGTTCCACATCTAATGGTTTTTTGGGGATGAAGTCTCAGCGTGAAGCGTGTTTTGTTAATTCAGTAATTCAGTGTTTGACAGGCCTCTGTTCAGCAGCTGTGAAATCAGCATCACTCCTGGAGAAGAGACTCAGAAACACTTTCTCATGACAAACACTGAGTGAACAGAGATACAAGCAGTCAAACCACTTCTGTTTGTTACTGCATCAGGTTTGGAGAGTATTTCAGGGGTTCAGAGATCAAGACATAAAGAGAATATAGTCAGAGTATTGCACATTATTTCTAATTAAACTCTTACCTCTGTTGCAATCATTCTTCTTTAACACTATAAAGTCTCATATATGAAATAGCAGTCATAAAAATAATTGAAATGGGACTGTTTATTGAACCTTTAGACTAAGTTGTTTTTAAGTAAAAAGAAAAAAAGTTTGCATATGCTTTTTTTGTGCTGAATATCATATTTGATTGCTTCAAGCGTTTATGGCTCATATATAGTCTGATAAAGTGAGAATATGGAGAAAAAAACAGCTTGACTCAAACTGAGCAACAATATGAATTTGCTGCAGAAGCTGATATTTCTATGAAGAAATCATGCTGCTTGTAATGTAAATCAATGAGATCTTTATAACAGTACAGAAGATACTGACATAAATGATCTAAATACCAGTGGTCACTCTATATCTCCAGTAATATGTCTTAGTAAAATGAGATTGAAATGATCCAAACATATAATGCAATGCTGATTGAGAGATGAAGATTTAAATGCTCCTCAGAAGCAGGGATGGATTATGATTTCAAAAGGCCCCAGGGCCAGTTACCTCCAAGGGCACCCTCCCACATTTTTTTTTCACCATTTCCGTTCTTTCCCTTAAGCAGCACATTCACAGTAATAGGAAGTGAAAGTTGAGATTATCACAAATATTCAAACCGTTCTCACTCTGTGTCAAATGCCTGTGCAACACCCATGTTAATGAATCATCTGTACAGCAGTTTTGGGTTTATTTATTTATTTATTTATTTTGCACTGCTGGAAAAAACATGAGACCATATACTACAGCGACTGTGTAGACCGGCCCGGACGGTGTTTAGTGTCCCCGCCAGCGGCAATAGTAGTGAGCTGAGAGATTTTTACCAGCTCTTTGTTGAGAAAGATAATGTAGCTCTTCAGCGATTAACCTATTTATTGATAAAATTGCGGGGCAGTGCTGAGAAGTTTGTGTTGGTGAATGTGCATAGAGAGTGTTTACACAGAGAGTGTTAATTTGTGCAAATGCATAACCTACTAACAATGTAAAGATGCATTTTTTTTATATATTAGAATAAGTACATTACAAAATACATGTATCAGAATGAGTACATTATTTATGGGCTTAAAAACAAGATGCAAACAATCAGAATGTTGTACCTGGTGGGGAGTGCACAATGTAAACATGAAACATATGGCATTATTTATATTGTAAGGTAGTGTGGTACAGTTCTGGAGGCCCTTCATAATGCAGAGGTCAACAGCATCCGGCTGAGGTGAAATTCAGTGCAGTATCGGGATACATATCGTATCATGACTTTGCTGGTGATACACAGCCCTAATGATCAGATTTGAGACTCAATGATTTTTCTAAAAAATGACTGAAGGAGAATCAAGTAAACCCGAGCTGCTTCAGTCCAGCAAGTGTTCATCTGGAAATATTACTAACAATATCAATGTGTTTCTTATGTTTATAGCAAAAAGACAATAGGCAATACATGCAATAATAATTAATCGCATTAGGAGAAAACATGGTTTAAATGAATCTGTAATCAAGTCTGTTTCTGAAGTGGACATTCAGTGTTGTTGGGAAAGGAAATATTCTATAAAGTGCCAGTATTTAAAGCACTCTTTAAAGCAGGGGTCAGCAAGTAAGTTTGGCATTGGGCCAAAAAAAAAATTTGCCACTAGATGGTGGGCCAGAACATAGTCAAAGGATAATTTAAGAAATTAATTGATAAAAAATACAACTAGAATTACCTGTGACAGACTGTTATAGTGTCTTTTGTAACTGGTAGTGAGCTGTTACTCTAAGTTAAATCCAGTAGGAGGACAGTCATTAACAAAAAGCCACATTTGTGTTGGCGTCCGGCAGAGTATGTGAGCGGAGTGGAGCGTCAACAATTTTCTCTCCGTGCTCCGAGCATTTAATAATCACTCTGCTCCGGGTTCACCATTTCCCGCTAACGCGCCACTCCTCGCAGAAACACCGCTCTGTGGCTAAAGTATTTCAGTATGTTTGAAATATCACAGTTCTGTTCATAACATATAATAAAAAATATAATAACAGCAGAGTTTCAAAGTGGCTTAGAACACTAGTGTTCAAACTTTTTTCCTACCACATGACAAGCTAATAACATGGTTGTCAACATTAAAAGGTATAATTGCTGCTTTTTCAGTGAAAATTTTGTTTGTGATGAAAACAACAGTACGTTTTCGTCAGTTATTTTACCTATGCATCAATGTATTTCTTACGGATTTCTGCTCATTCGAAATTGGATAAAGATGAAGTAGCATTGTTATTTGTTTAAATGCATTATTGAGAGAGCGACTGTGTGTGAATAAGTATTGTAGTACTTGTTTAAATCATGCTTTCAGCTCAAAATATTCAGTATGTAGGAGGATGTGAATTCTTGCTAAATATGCAGTTATAGTACGGGCTGTTGGAATGAATTATACTCGTGATGGAGTGGTGGTGGAGCACTTGGAGCTTCGCGACCCTTTTGAACTAGTAAGGCGTTAAAAGGCTAATATTATATCACACATCTTCAGTCAGTCATATCTAGATTATATCAGTCGAGTCTTTCTGTCAACCTAAACCTAAACCTGTTTTGTGCTGTCTGTATAAAACAATGAATTTGTCTTTTACAATTGGGAGTACAGCGAATTCATGACAATGTGTTACATTAAGCTACCCTTAAACATTATAGTGAAAAAGTTCTTAAAAAGCTAGAGAATAAATGCCATAAAGTAATTTTTAATTCCTCAATTTAATTTAATGAAACGAAATTAACATCCCTAAAGTTTTTGAGGCCCCCACCACGCAGTCTGTGTTGATTGTGTGACTGTGACGTCTCTGCAGCGGCTCTTATTCACCATCAGCTGATCCTGAGGAAACTGAACTGACGTCTAAATACTGAGAGTCCTAAAATAAAACACACAGACAGTCACATATGAGTCTGAGACATTACTGCTGTCACATCACATCAGCAGATCCATTTCAGAAAACACACAGTATATTCATATTACAGCCAGAGATATGAATGAACAACTGATCATAGGTTAATAACAGTAAATTATCAATAACTACTATCACTTAGAGACTCTGTAAGAGATTAAAATATTCATTTACTCATAGATCAGTCACATCAAAGAATTAAACACATTTTAAAATACAGAGACTAAAGTGATGCTTAATTATTATTTTATATTCTCCAATCACACACACAGGAGGTCTGTTACTCAATTTAGAAACTTTAAATAAACAAACACTCACAACAGTATAATGTCTCCAGTTTATAATGTGGATCCATCCTCAGATCAGAGAGAAACTTCCTACTAGAATCTCCTAGTTTATTCAATGATAGATTCAGTTCTCTCAGGTGTGAGGGGTTTGATCTCAGAGCTGAAGCCAGAGCAGCACAACCTTCATCTGTGACACCACAATTATACAACCTGTAAAGAACAATGACACAATGTGAATTGTTGTTGAAGTGTGTGTAGTTTGTTATTGAGTCTGGTCTCAGAGCAGGAGAGGAGATATAATGACAAGGCAAGACAAGGCAAATCAAGTTTATTTATATAGCGCATTGCAATGGTAATTCAAAGTGCTTTAGTCAAGTCAAGTCAAGTCAAGTCAAGTCTGGTTTATTGTCAATTCTTCCACATGTACAGTACATTCATACAGAGATTGGAAATTGCGTTACTCTCAGACCCATGGTGCATACAGATAACACTAACAGTAGAGCCTAAAAATCCAAATAGAAACAGATCAAATATAAAATATAAAATACAACTATACAAATAAGGGCATGTAAAAAAATAATAAAAATAAATTTAAATAAAACAGCGCAAGGCACATGACAGATAGAGTGCAAACCAGGGAAGTGAACAGTGCAGATAAAAATATTGTAGTACAAAAAAGCTTATTCAGTCTGATGAAAGTGACAACGGGCTTAGAGAGCAGTTCTTTTATTGAAACTGACTGAAGAGGTAGTAGAATGATATCAGTTCTATGCTGAATGAGGTAGTGAGCAGACCAGTGCTGCACAAAGTGACTGGTGCATGTGATCGTATGTTAGTGGAAGGACCTGGGGGTGGAAGGACCTGGGGGTGTGGGATCTGGTGGTGTGTGTGTGTGTGTGTGGGGTGGGGGGGTGTTAGTTCAGTGGTGCCTGGGGCAGAAGGGGGGTGGGGGGCAAGTTCGGGAGCGTGTTAGGTTTTTTGTGAGATTGTTTGATGATTTGTGTTTGTTTTAGATTTAATATTTATGAGATTGTTATGAGTCTCCTCCCTGATGGCAGCAGATTGAAGAAGCTATGTCTCCTGGTGAGTGGGATCACCTGCGATGCAGAGGGCTTTGAGAGTGAGACGGGGGGGGGGGGGGTAGGGGTTGCACCAATGATCTTCTCAGCTGCTCTCACTATGCGTTGAAGAGTCTTCCAGCAGGATGCGTTGCAGGTGCCATACCACACAATGATGGAGCTTGTTAGAATGCTCTCGATGGTGCTTCTGTAGAAGTTGCACATGATGGGGGCTGGGGCTCTACCTCTTCTCAGTTTGAGGAGGAAGTATAGACGCTGCTGTGCTTTCTTGGCCAGTGCTGCTGTGTTTTCAGTCCAGGAGAGGTGCTCTGTGATGTGCACACCCAGGAACTTGAGGCTGCTCACTCTCTCCACAGTCGCACTGTTGATGGTCAGAGGGACATGCTGAGTTCGGACATCGCACAGTGCTCATTCAATAAATGCACAGCTAAACAGATCTGATCTCTTCCAACTGTGGGTGCCAAAATAGCTAAAAGCGGATTCCCCTTGTTTTTTTGTGAACCCTTGGTATTTTTAACTGATTCAATCCTAATGATCTGAGTTGTCTGTTAGGTTTATATTCAGTGAGCATATCTGCAATGTATTTAGGTCCTAGGCCATTGAGTGATTTATAAATGAGTAAAAGTACTTTAAAATCAATCCTAAATATAACTGGAAGCCAGTGTAAGGACCTGGCCCGGTTGGACCTGGGCCCCTTATGCTAAGAAATCCCTTAGTTATAAAGTTAAGGGAGCCATTAGTGAAACTTGGGTTGCAAGAAAAAAACCTAAGGGTCAACTTAAGGAACCTTAAGGCTGCCATTAAGTATTCCCCTTAATTTTTTAAGTGTTCCCTTAAGTGCTGCTACAAAGTCCTCAGTAACCATTTCACCTTAACAAATTTAAGGGACCAAAAGAGCTCTCTTAAAACATCTTAAACTCAGTGTCTGCTGAATTTTAAACTCAAATGTAAGACATAAGACATTTTTTAAGATCTGCACAAATAACTGCAGCACCCATTGCCATATGTTTCCAGAAACTACCATGAAACAATTAGTAAAAACATTTGGGTAAGGGTGACAGTTAAGACATTTGTTGCAACGCTCCTAAAGAAATCCCTTACCTCAGGATTTTTTTCCCCCTAAGGGATACCCCTAAGTCAAATTATTTAAGGACTTTCATGCAACTGGGCCCTGAGGACTGGTGTGATATGCTTAGATTTTCTGGTTCTACTCAGAATCCTGGCAACAGCTGCAGCTGTCTAACGGTCTTCTTGGGAAGGCAGGTGAGAATACCATAACAATAGTCCACCCTGCTGGTGATAAAGGCGTGAACAAGTTTCTTGACTGGAAATAAAACATCTAATTTTTGCAATGTTTCTGGGATGATAGTATGCGGATTTAGTTACTGCTTTGACATGACTACTGAAATTAAGGTCTGTCTCCAGAATCACACCAAGATTCTTGACTTGATTTTTAGTTGTTTGTCCCCTAGAGTCAAGGTATGCATTCACCTTGAAAACTTCATCTTTGTTTCCAAATGCAACTTCAGTTTTTTCCTGGTTTAACTGAAGAAAGTTCTAGCACATCCAACTGTTAATTTCATCGATGCATTGGCAGAGGGAGTCAATGGGGCTGTAGTTATTTGGCGACAAGGCTAGATAAATCTGTGTATCATCAGCATAGCTGTGATAGGCAATTTGGTTCTTTCTCATTATTTGACTTAGCGGGAGCATATACAGACTAAAAAAGAGCGGTGCAAGAATTGAGCCTTGTGGGACTCCTCATGTCATGGACGTCCACTTAGACTTATGCTCTCCTAGACTCACATAATAACCTCTCCCTTCTAAATATGACCTGAACCATTTGAGTACCATCCCAGAAAGCCAGACCCAGTTTTCCAGTCTCTATAGAAGTATGTTATGATTGACAGTGTCAAATGCAGCACTGAGATCTAGTAGTACCAGCACTACTAGAAACCAGAACCAGAAACCAGATATTTTGCCAGAATCAGAATTTAAGAGAATATAATTTATTATCTTAATGAGCACTGTTTCTTTGCTGTGATGTGGTCGCAAACCAGATTGAATATTGTCCATGTATCCATTTGAGTTTAAGTATTTGTTAGGCTGATTAAAACAACCTTTTTAATAATCTTGCCTATAAAAGGAAGATTTGATATTGGTCTATACTTGCTCAAAATGGTGATATCAAGATTGCTCTTTTTCAGAAGGGGCTTAACAACTGCAGTTTTCAGGGATTTTAGAAAAGTCCCAGAAAGAAGAAAAAAGAGATCTGCTTCCAAACAGTTAAGCACACTTTTGAAAAAAAGATTTGGGGAGTGTGTCAAGATAACAGGTTGACGATTCAAGTTGTTTTACTATTTCTTCCAAAATCTTACTATCAGTTGTTTCAAAAATAGACATAGTATCTTCTTTTTGAAATTGCGGTCGAATCTGTCTGACCTCTGCATAACTTGAGGATGTGCTAATCGCCTTCCTGATATCATTGAAGGAAGCAAACTCATTGCATTTGCTGTCTGAGAGCATTTCACTGGGAATCTGACCTGGGGGGGTTTGTTAGTCTCTCAGCAGTAGCAAAAAGAGTGCGAGTGTTGTTTAAGTTACTGTTTATAAGGTTTGAGAAGAAGGTCTGTTGCTATTTCACATTAAAAGCATGAAGGCAGTCTTTAGAGATGCTACAGTGAATTTCAAGTTTTGTCTTCCACAACATCCACTTAGCTTTTCTGCATCGTCTTTTTATACTCTGAACTGCTGTTGATTTTCTCCAAGCTGATTTTTGTCTGGCAGTGTTCTTGCTGACTTTGACAGGAGCAATATCATCAATAAAATTCTTAACTTTTGAGTTAAAGAAATTAAGGAGAAGATCAACAGGGTCTGCAGAAATGCTTGGTGCTTACACATAAACTACACTGAACACCAGAAACAACGACTTTTGCAATGCTGTTTATTTTAATACTAAAAAGCTATAGCTGAACACTTCATATTTAATTTAAAGGGGTCATATGATGTTGCTAAAAAGAACATTATTTTGTGTATTTGGTGTAATGAAATGTGTTTATGTGGTTTAAGGTTAAAAAAACACATTATTTTCCACATACTGTACATTATTGTTTCTCCTCTATGCCCCGCCTTCTAAAACACGTTGATTTTCACAAAGCACATCGTTCTGAAAAGCAATGTGTGCTGTGATTGGCCAGCTATCCAGCGGGTTGTGATTTGCCGAATACCTCAAGCGTGTGATGGAAATGTTACGCCTCTTAACATATTGTGATGCCTTGTCCGGCCAGAGCGACAAGACAAAAACATAAAACCCATTATAAACGTGATATAAACATGATTTCTAGTCATGTTTTTTTTTGGAAGGCAAAAAAAATAATAAGTTTCGCTTTCTCAACGAAACAGCGTCACACACCGCAGCCTTGAGTGAGCAGAGGCCGGAGGCCTAGAGTGAGCCGCTGCGGGCGGCTTAAGAACGGTGCGGCAGGCGGGTTCTACGAAGGAGCGTAACTTGGTCTTGCAGCAACCACATGTGAAGACTCTGGGGTGGATGCCGCTTCGTCCTCAGTGAAAGCCGATTCTGTGATCCACAGTGCAAAGTTGATGTATTTCCTCAGTGACCAGCACGGATCAGCCCCAGGCATGACGAAGCGGATATCATCCTCTTTTGGAAGGCCAAAAGTATGTTCACGAAAACGGCGGCGGCGGCAACAACAATACTACAATGAGAATAAAAGGTACACCTTCTTTCTTTGCGTGAACATCTGGGCGGCGTTATGCAAATCTTTCCACATCGTGACGTAGATATGTGAGGGCGTGTTAGAACGAGCCATTTCAGGGGGGTGTGGACGAGTCTCAACTTTTATAAAGAATATCTCTTTAGTCTTTAGTCTTTGCAACTTCACAGATCTTCTTTATTCACTAAGAGCTTGTAACACTCCAAAGAGAAAGGAAAATTTGAAATCGCATCATATGACCCATTTAAATGTGCTTCATGTGAGAGTCATACATGATCTTACCACAATGTCTCCAGGTTACATTGAGGGTCCTCCAGTACATCAGAAAGCAGCTTCACTGAATCTCTTAATTTATTCATAGACAGATCCAGTTCTCTCAGGTGTGAGGGGTTTGATCTCAGAGCTGAAGTCAGAACAGCACAACCTTCATCTGTGACGCCACAACCACTCAACCTGTAGAGAACAATGACACAATGTGAATTGTAGTTGAAGTGTGTGTAGTTTGTTATTGTCTCAGAGCAGGAGAGGAGATATAATGACAAGCACTGCCACAAACTGCTGCTGACAGAATGTGCTTCACAGGAGCCATGTGTTTTACATGTCTTGAGGGTCTTTCCTTTTATCAGTGATAATGCTGAACACTCATTGATCATTGTAGTAATGAGTTAAAGGCAGGATAAGCGATTTCTGGTAGCCAATGTTGATATTTGAAATCACCGAAACAAACACGCCCCTGGCCCAAAAGGGTCTTGCCCCTATTTTGATAGCTCCTCCCCACACATACCCAGGCAACGATTAGTTCTGTGAAACAAAACAAAACCAATGTTACACTGTGTCTACAATGGAAGTGAGTGGCGCAGCACGACAAATCCCCGACAGAAAACTACTGCTGCGTTCTATTTATGACGTGCTGACACAAATTTCAAACTTTTACATACCCTACCTTTAAAACTAAACACATTCAGACTCTAAACCTCTGAGACATTCATCCTGCAGTAAGTCACAGAGACTCTGGATTACTATTTTACATGTTATCTGAAAGTTCATTATATCAGAGATATCATACCTCAGTTTCTCCAGTTTACAATGAGGATTCTGTAGTACATCAAAAAGCAGCTTCACTGAATCTTCTAGATTATTCCACGAAAGACTCAGTTCTCTCAGGTGTGAGGGGTTTGATCTCAGAGCTGAAGTCAGACAGAGCTGTCAGAGCTGAAGCAGCACAACCTTTATCTGTGTTTAGAGAATAATGAAACATTCTTAGATCTCTTAGATTAGATAGTTTTAGCAGTGAATCCATTATTAATTGAAGTCGAACACAAAACATGATCATAAAACATCTCAATTTAACATGCAGTATTTAAAGACCTCCGTGATGAAAATATTTTAAAAAATTTTAAAAGGGCTCTGAACCGGTTAAAGGAACGAGAAAACTGGAAACGAACAAAGTTTTGACAGGAACAGAACCAGAAACAGAAACGAAACCATTTTTTTTTAGTTCCGAACAGAATTAAAAATTTAGAAATTTAATATTTGAAATTTGCTGTCAACCAATCAGGAATTCAAGTAATACGGCCTATGCAAATGTGAAGCTGATGCATCCAGCCAGTGAAATGGTCATGCTCAGCTGTAAATTCATCATAGGTAAGTCGCAATGGCAATGCATTCGAGTTTATCCGAGGATAGTGTAAGATGGAACAGGTCACGCACACCTGCAGCGCTTGTAAACGGAGAAAACAGAATAAAACTATAGGCTTACATAAAAAGGAATAGCCTATATTGGCCTATACACGGAATGTATTTCACCAAAACATTGACAGATTAACAGAATGAAAGAAAAAAATGTGCTGAGTTTTGTTTCATTGTGATGTGACCCAAAGTTCATTGAAAGGGAAATGAGACAGCAGAAAATAGTTTTCTTTATTTGGCAAAAGCTTAACAGTTTTATTTATTTTACAGTTTTATTTATTTTGCAAATCTTGACAGTTTTGAATGATGTTTTGCTTCTATCTGTATAACCAACCAGCTTTTGTAAGACCATATCGCAACATTGCAGCCTGTTCTTCATCAAAATAAAATACAGTTAAAGAAACATAAAAAGTTGCACTGCTCCGTTGTCCAATCTGTTGCGTTCAGTGTGACCACCGCTTCACTGTGCTGATATAGCCGATGTGAAGGATGATGTCAATGCGAGTGAAGTACAAACCCTATTCTAGTTACGTCGCGAATATGGAAATATGGATTTATAGCCTAAACGCATAGCCTTAACTTTGGAGGATTTGTTGTGGAGAGAAGGAAAGAAATTTCTGAATGTAGCCTAATACAAAATGCGATGTGAGCCTACGCGACTATTTTTTTTTTCTTCTAAAAATGCAATTTTATATGAGTAGCATTTTTTAACCCTCTGGGGTCTGAATGTGTTTTGGGGCCCTGGATAAGTTTTGACATCCCCTGACATTTGTGTTTTTTTCAGTTGCTTATAAATAGATACATGGCTAAAGTCTAATAACACTGTAATCAGTACAAACTGGGCTACAATAATACATAAATAGCATGTATGTACTGTACATGATTGTGTTTTTGAGAAAACGACGTTTATGTGGTTAGTAAAAAACTAAAATTTTGGAGTCACTGAAATAAGGTCATAAAACAGATACAAAACATTTGTTCACAAGACTGTCAAACCTGGCGCTTGTAGCCTAGAATTTTTGCTTCAAAATGATGTGAAAATCATCTTTGTTTACTTACTCACAGAAAACAATAGATTGATTTAAATTTTATAAGACACTTTTTGTTTGAAAAGGGCATATGCGAGTAGGCGTCAACTATCATGAATATTTGTGTGATTCACACCTGAGAAGACAAGGACCCACATAATGAGCTGCATAATGAGCCTTTCAGGCAGGTGTGTGACTGAGAGGGAAGAGTTACAAGAAAGAATGTGAGGACAAAATGAATGTATATATTTTTTAGGTTTGTACCTTAAGAGATCATTCTAATATTCTGATTTGTTACTTAAAGAACTTATTATTATTATTAATTTTGAAAAGAGATGATTTTTTTTATTAATTGAAAGAACAGCATCGTTTGTAACATGATTATTGTATTTATCATCCCTTGTGTGCTAAATAAGTTTTATATATATATATATATATATATATATACACTGACTCCCAGCTTTTAAATGGTATAGTGTGTATTGTTACGCTTGGAGTAAGACTGGAGTAATGATGCTGAAAATTTAGCTAAAAAAGTGAATGGAACTTTAGTTAAAAAAGAACAAAATTACCACATAGCACATTTATTGTCAGTGATATTTACAGCTTATTTGATAGACTTTTTTTTTTTTTTTTTTTTACCTCAGATGCTTGCAAACACCAATGATGGGGTATAACACATTAAAAATATTTACACCAGAGCAGATATTCATGAACAGAAGCTTAGTTACATTCTTGGAAACACAAGCATGCTTTGTATGAAGGCCTATACAATATATATAGTTATAAACATATTCGTAAACAGAGAATAGCTTATCACAGTAAAGTTTTGTATAATCATTCTTACTGACATTAAGCTAGCAACATTATAACTCATATTACTTTTATATTGTATTGCTGTCTATGTTATAGAACATAAAAAAAAAATAAAAAAAAACATCCTGGCATCGTGAAACATTGAGATGATGTAAATGAAACTTCATAATGTTTCACCTGATTATACATTTAGTCAGGAATTATAGTTTGGAAAAAGTCTAACTAGTAAAATGTTTACAAGTTATATGAAAACTAGATTAATAATAAAAAAGTAGATTAATAATAAAAAAGACTTACTCATGTTTATCTCTGCTGGGTCAGTTAATCCAAATCTTATTCCTCTCAGCGGTCTTCTTGAGGTGAATTATGTCTTATTCCTTTCAGCGCGAAGCGAACAGTAACATTTAAAAAACGTGAAGTACAGTCTTGCTGCTTTGTTTGCTCTGATGAGGGCAGTTACCGGCAGTGAGCTTCAAGATTATAATCTCAATAGCGCGCTCGGCACATGGTCGCATTAGATATAACGAAGGGAGACTGAAAGACGGACATCGCATTGTTTTCATATGGATTACTTTATCACAGAATAATTGTTTCTGGTAGCACTTGCTTAGTTTAAAAGTAGACATGTCAAGCTTTCTATAGATATATCTCATGTCTCTGTGTTGAGTATTCACTGAGTTACAGTTCATTTTAATGATGCGTTTCTGAATGAAGATCACCGCAGACAAAGGCTGCAGACAGCGCACCTGTCCGACCTGTTTCTGTACGATCAAAACTGAAAGTGTAATTTAAGTTTTTTTTGGGGTTATCAGGAGAAAATGCCTCAAAACGCGTATACGTGGGCATCAACTTCAGAGGGTTAAACTGACTAAAGAGGTAGTTGAATGAGGTAGTGAGCAGACCAATGCTGCACAAAGTGTCTGGTGCAGGTCACAGTTTGTTAGTGGGAGGGGGGTGTGGAAGGACCTGGGTATGTGGGAGCTGGGGGGGTGGGCAAAAGAGGGGAGGGGTTTCAGAGTTCAGTGGTGCCTGGGGCAAAAGAGGGGAAGGTCGGGAGGGAGTTCAGCTTCCTGACAGCCTGATGAATGAAGCTGTCCTTCAGTCTGCTGGTCCTGGCCTGGAGACTCCGCAGTCTCCTCCCTGATGGCAGCAATCTAAAGAATCTGTGTGTCGGGTGAGTGGGATCACCTGCAATGGAGAGGGCTTTGCGGGTGAGACGGGTTCCATAAATGTCCTGGAGGGAGGGGGGAGAGACACCAACAATCTTCTCAGCTGCTCTTACTATGCGTTAAAGGGTCTTCCGACACGTTGCAGGCGCCATACCACATAGAGATGCAGCTCGTCAGAATGCTCTTGATGGTGCCTCTGTAGAAGGTGCCATCCTGGCTACAGTGGATAACGATGCGTTCACCAGATCCTACAATAAAAACCAGTTCACTTTCAAACATTACGATTTGGAGTTCCTGGCCATCTAAGTAGATGGGCAGCAATTCCCCACCAAACCTCTACAGCCAGACTTTGCCTCAGGATCAGCCGTACAAGAATTTTATCAGCTGGTGATCGCTACAGGGAGACATCTTAAAAACCAGATGCTCTTTATCAACATGGATGACTTTCTGAGAGGTTACTCGCTTTACGTCTTTAACTTCACACCCGACGAAGACTGTGGTCAGCACATATCGCTCATCAAGTCTGGGAAAATAAGACTTGAATTGCGCTTCAGACAACTGCTGGAGCATACTATTAATCTCATTGTTCACACTGTGTTTGACAGTATCATCAAAGTGTCTAACCACAGACAGGTTCTGGTCAATTACTACTGAACAGAAAATGAACACGTTACAACTCACAGCTATCATGGACAAAATTTTGTGCAATAATAATTTTTTCTGAGTTCTTCCAAACGATCACCTGCCTTAAAGACTGTTTAGGATCTTACCAGCGATGACTATCATTAACATGCACCCTTTGAAACTACCGGTGGAACAGTGGCTCGCTGCTTATTTAACTCAAGAGGGTTCCAGGTGTTTTTCCAAAAACATCAGTTTTTCCCCATCATATTATATTCTACCAAACGGGTCCAGGATTTTAAGTGATAAATTCAGAGATACAAAAAAAACCCAAAACACACACATATATATATATATATATACACACACATATATAATGATGTTAAAAACAAAAACAATTCGATTCAAACATACAGTGTAAAATCAATGCAAGAAAAACTGTAACATATCTAAAATTAAAATGGTTTTAGAAATAATGGATAGATAAATTGACGAATTACTATCTTGGATGTAGAGAGTTGTTTACAGCACAAAGAAGACTCACAATCAAGAGTCTCTCCCTCAATTGTTTGTGTGACGAGTCGTGAATGAGTGCAAAATTTTCAGTCACCCCTGTTTGCAAATTGTGCAAATGATTCTCTGTCGCTTGATGTTGTTGAAATAAATTATCTTGTAGTTCATGAAACCTAACGTCCATTCGGTTATTAAGTTTGTCAAAGAATGCAGTCTGACAGTTAAGAACTTCACTGAAGAAAGTGTCCTGCCTGTTAAGAACTTCGCTGAAAGAAGCGGTCTGCCTGTTAAGCAACTCTTAGCGCAAAGCGTCAAATCTTTCATTAACAAATTCACGCTGACGATTCTATTTCTTCTTCATCATCTTCGTCGTCTTCACCGTCTTCTTCCTCAACCGGTTTTTGAAATGCCGAAAGGTGTTTGCCTATCCCTCGACACTAAATTCATGTCTCTATCGCTTTTCCGCAAAGTGCTCTCCCATGCATTTAATTGACTCTTGGTCCAACTTTGGACATTATTCAAACTCTCCCGGTCACTGTCTGTATAGAAAAAAAGCAATAAGAAACTGAAGTTAAAGGCAGTCATCCACTGTAAGGTTATAACTAAGCTGTGTAAAAAATAAGAATGGTATTTAAGCTAAAAAATTGCTTAGTTGAAACACGATCTATGAAAGCATGTGCATGATCTTACCAGCAGCTGGGTCTTCCTCCTGCATCAGATCGATCAATATGTTGTGCGATACGCCCACGGCCAGATCTATAAAAGAAATAATGAAAAATAAAAATAAAAATATATGTATGTATTATGTTAGTGATACTTTTAACTTTTCAATACAAATAAACTTAGAGTTTGTTTATTGAAGTGATTAAGAAACAAGATAGCGCTAGACTCTTAAAGGAAAGGATAGTATAACAGTGAATGCAACAAGAATAAAGAATTAATCTATAATATTTCTTCAAAACTGTTAATGAATCAGATTATGAAAATTTAATAAGAATAAAGACCACCAACAGCCAAACTGCATAAAAAAATTATATTTAAGTGCAAACAAGCATTAAATCAAACATAATATCCATCAAATATTTACGAAAGATAAAATACCAAAATGAATACATAAAATGCTTGATTACCCGGCCTCTTAATGGTCCAATAGACCTCTGGGATAATATAATGACACTATGATCAAATATTACGAATAAATCACGATCCTTAATTGATGTTATCAGATAAATGATGTATGAATGAGAATGTTTATGACAGAAAACGTCTCAGGTTACGAATGTAACGTCTCGGTTACGTACGTAACCCTCGTTCCCTGATGGAGGGAACGGAGACGTTATGTCGAACGACATATGGGGTCTCACTTGGGAGGCCAATCATCTCTGAGTTTAAGAGAAAACGCCAATGAAAATTGGCTAGTGGATTTAACATACCTGCGCCACTCCCCGTGCCTACGGGTATAAATAGGCGACAGGTGCATCCACTCATTCAGGTTTTACGCTGAGGAGCCGAGAACGTGTCCCGGCAACAGCGAATGGTTCAAGGTTGTGGCATGGGGACATAACGTCTCCGTTCCCTCCATCAGGGAACGAGGGTTACGTACGTAACCGAGACGTTCCCTATCTGTCGGTCACTACGAGTTATGTCGAACGACATATGGGGTCCTATGGAAAACGCCACAACTGGAACACCGTCACAACCCTGTGGCGCTGCAATTGTCGACAAGCCGCAGCGTGTCACAAAAGCTACGCTTAAGGTCGTGACCTTCCCAAAGCCCCAGCGCAAATTCACTGATCTTGGTACCGAAGGGGACCAAAAGGGTGAGTACATCGCTGCTGGAGAAGGCCATGCTGCTGTTCCGTCCACAAAAAGTTTTTGGAAGGGATTTCAACCTTCAGTGAAAGATTGCTTCAAATCTTCCCTATTTGTTCTTTCAGCTTGGCAGAACGATGGGGAAGCAAGCCTTAGGGAAAAGGTAGCTACGGAGACCACATCCTACCCGTAGGGAGGTGACATGTGGAGATACTGATATGGACTGACCCAGGGGGCATTACTACATATGGAATGGGTCTCTGAGGCAGGTAGGGATGGAACAGCTGCAAGAAGAGACTGACAGAGCGGGTCTGTCAAGGGAAGACACGGGTTTACCAAGAGGGAAACCTTACCGTGGAAGAATACACATATGGGATTACCCGTAGGGAATCAAGCCATATGGACACCTAGCCCAGTACAGGGGGCTGACCGGAACTCCGGGCATGCTAACACCAGTACTGGGCCTGGCGCCAGACTGCTCCGCCAAGTCTGACCGCCGAGGGTGCTGGAGGATGCTCGACCAGGGTACACCAACCGGGGAACTCTACTGGGAGAAGAAAGGCGCTCGCATCCCCGTGTTAGGGGGAATGGCGCAGCAAGCGTGACACCGAGCCAGTCCTTCCCGCCAATTACCTGTTACCCAACACACGGGAAGAAACTGGGTCTACACGAAGGTTGTAAAACCTCACAAAGGTGTTAGGTGTCGCCCAGCCCGCAGCTCGACAGATGTCTGCCAGAGAGGCGCCGTGCGCCAGCGCATAGGAGGAGGCCACACTCCGTGTGGAGTGGGCCCTCACCCCCAGGGGGCACGGCTCGCCTTGGGAATGGTAAGGGATGGCGATGGCATCCACTATCCAGTGGGCCAACCTCTGCTTGGAGACAGCCTTCCCCTTCTGCTGACCTCCAAAGCAGACCAGGAGCTGCTCAGAGCTTCTGAAGCTCTGGGTGCGGTCCACGTATATGCGAAGCGCTCTTACGGGACACAGCAATGCCAAGGCTGGATCTGCCTCCTCCAGGGGCAGCGCTTGCAGGTTCACCACCTGGTCTCGGAAGGGAGTGGTGGGAACCTTGGGCACGTATCCAGGCCGGGGTCTCAGGACAACGTGAGAGTAGGCCGGCCCGAACACAAGGCACTCTTCACTTACCGAAAATGCTTGGAGGTCCCCGACCCTCTTGATGGAAGTGAGCGCGACCAGGAGCGCTGTCTTGAGAGACAGGAACTTAAGCTCGACTGAATCCAGCGGCTCAAAGGGACCCCCCTGAAGTCCAGCCAGAACAATAGAGAGGTCCCAGGAGGGAATCAGGGGTGTCCTAGGAGGATTTAACCTTCTGGCACCCCTCAGGAACCTAACGATCAGGTCATGCCTCCCCAGGGACCGGCCGTCCACTGCATCGTGATGGGCTGCAATGGCAGCCACATACACTTTCAAGGTGGAGGGTGACAGCCTACGCTCCAACCTTCCTTGCAGGAAAGAAAGCACGACTCTGACCGAGCATCTCCGGGGGTCTTCTCGGTGAGAAGAACACCAATTCGTGAACAGACTCCACTTCAGAGCATAGGCCTGCCTTGTAGAGGGGGCTCTAGCCTGAGTGATGGTGTCTACCACCGCCGGTGGCAGATCACTTAGGTCTGCCGCGTCCAGAAGCCACACGTGGAGGTTCCAGACATCTGGACGCGGGTGCCAAATGGTGCCCAGCCCCTGAGAGAGGAGGTCCCTCCTCAGGGGGATGCGCCAGGGAGGGGCTGTCACGAGGAGCATGAGTTCCGAAAACCAGGTCCGGGTGGGCCAGTAAGGCGCAACCAACAGGACCTGTTCCTCGTCCTCCCTGACCTTGCACAGTGTCTGTGCGAGCAGGCTCGCTGGGGGAAATGCATACTTGCGTAGAGCCCAAGGCCAGCTGTGTGCCAGTGCATCCGTGCCCAGGGGGGCCTGGGACAGGGAATAGTACAGCTGGCAGTGGGAGGACTCGTGGGAAGCAAACAGATCTACCTGGGCTTCCCCGAATCGACTCCAGATCAGCTGGACCGTCTGGGGATGGAGTCGCCATTCCCCAGGGAAAGTGAGCTGTCGTGAGAGCGCATCGGCTGCACGATTGAGCTCCCCTGGGATGTGGATAGCGCGCAGCGACTTGAGCCGCGTCTGACTCCAGAGGAGGAGATGGCGGGCGAGTTGAGACATGCGACGTGATCGTAGACCGCCCTGTCGGTTGATGTACGAAACAGCCGCAGTGTTGTCCGTGCGGACCAACACGTGCTTGTCCAGCAACAGCGGCCGAAACCGCCGTAAAGCTAGATGCACTGCCAGCAACTCCAGACAGTTGATGTGCCAAAGCAGTCGAGGTCCTGTCCAGGACCCTGAAGCTGCCTGCCCGTTGCATGTCGCGCCCCAGCCCGTTTTGGAGGCATCTGTTGTGACAACAACATGCCGGGACACTTGTTCTAAGGGCACGCCGGCCCGTAGAAAGGCAAGGTCTGACCAGGGGCTGAATCGGCGGCGACACATCGGTGTGATGGTGACACGATGTGTACCGCGGCGCCATGCCCATCTCTTGACTCGGGAGTGCAACCAGTGCTGAAGTGGCCTCATATGAAGCAACCCGAGCGGCGTGACTGCGGCTGCGGATGCCATATGCCCCAGGAGCCTCTGAAAGTGTTTCAGTGGTACCACTGTCCTGCCTCTGAAGGAACTCAGGCAGTTCAGCACTGACTGGGCACGCTCGCTGGTGAGACGTGCCGTCATACTCACCGAGTCTAACTCCATACCGAGATAAGAGATTCTCTGCGCAGGGGAGAGCTTGCTCTTCTCTCGGTTGACCTGAAGCCCCAACTGACTGAGGTGCCGGAGCACGAAGTCCCTGTGATCGCACAACTCCTCTCGGGACCGGGCCATAATGAGCCAGTCGTCGAGATAGTTGAGGATCCTGATGCCCACTTCCCAAAGTGGGGCAAGGGCGCCCTCCGCGACCTTCGTGAAGACACGGGGAGACAGGGAGAGCCCGAAGGGGAGGACCTTGTACTGCCATGCCTGACCCTCGAATGCAAACCGCAGAAACGGTCTGTGATGAGGGAGGATCGAGCCATGAAAGTACGCGTCTTTCAGGTCGATCGCTGCAAACCAGTCCTGGGGCTGAACGCATTTGATAATGCGTTTCTGCGTCAACATCTTGAACGGGAGCTTGTGCAGGGCCCGATTCAAGACTCGCAGATCCAGGATAGGTCGAAGGCCACCGCTTTTCTTGGGTACGATGAAGTAAGGGCTGTAAAACCCCGTCCTCATCTCGGCTGGAGGGACCGGCTCGATTGCATCCTTCGCCAGGAGGACAGCAATCTCCTCGCGCAAGACAGAGGCGTCCCGGACTGCCACCGAAGTCTCGAGCACGCCATTGAACTTGGGAGGTCGCCGGGCGAACTGAATCGCGTAACCGAGTCGGACCGTCCGAATGAGCCAGCGTGACGGGTTGGGCAGCGCAAGCCACGCTCCCAAAGTCCGTACAAGTGGCACCAAAGGGACAGTCGACATACCCGCAGTGGTGCAGCGATGGGGAGCTGTGTCGGATGGCCCAGAAAGCATCGCGTTCCGAATCATCACAGCCACACTCCCCGTGTTCCCGGAGGAACTGGCCAGAGACGCGTGGAGAGGCGTTGCGTCTCCGAACCGCGACCTCTTGACCGCTGGCGAAGGGGGGCGTCGTGGGTGAGAATGAGGAGGCAGTGCGTCGCTCATCGTCAACCCACGAGCCTTGCAACTCGGAGGAAAGGGAAATTGCTCTTTTATTGAAAAAGTGGGTGTCGCCGGCCGTTGGGCCAGCGGCGGAACAGAAAGAAACGTAAACTGAAGATTCTCCACCCGGCCCTCCTCCGGGGGAAGGAGTGGCGCTGTTTCCGCCAACTCCTGAAGAGCAGTCTCCCACATCTCCGAGTTGCCCGTGTCAGGGCCGCTTAGTCGTCTTCCTCGAGGACTTCGCAGCCGGGAGTGACACGGGGGGCGCCGCTCTCCTGCGCGGGGCTCGACGCGCCGGCCTCGAAGAACTCTCAGCACGGGGCGGAGCTGGTGTGGAGGACGCAGGGGGGTGCCCACGGCGACGAGCAGGCTGAGGCACTGCCCGCAACGGAATAGTGGCAACCGGAGGATCACGTCGGGGCAAGATGTGTTGGATGGCCTCAGTCTGCTTTTGCACTGCTGAGAACTGCTGGGCAAAGTCCTCGACAGTGTCGCCGAACAGGCCTGCCTGGGAGATGGGAGCATCAAGAAAGCGAGCTTTGTCGACGTCTCTCATCTCGGCCAGGTTTAGCCAGGGATGGCGCTCCTGGACCACTAACGTGGACATCGCCTTCCCGAGGGACCGCGCCGTGACTTTCGTCGCCCGTAAGGCGAAGTCAGTCGCCGTTCGCAGCTCCTGCATCAACCTCGGGTCGGTACCACCCTCGTGCATTGCTTTTAGTGCCTTGGCTTGATGTACCTGCAGGATAGCCATGGCATGCAGGGCAGAGGCAGCCTGGCCCGCAGCACTGTAAGCCTTGGCAGCCAGAGCCGCCGACAGCTTACAGGCCTTGGACGGGAGACGCGGACGATTCCTCCAAGTGGCGGCGTTTTGTGGGCACAGGTGCTCCGCAACCGCTCTCTCCACCTGGGGAATGTCCACGTACCCCCTGGCTGCCCCGCCATCGAGGGTGGTGAGGATGGAAGAGGGAGACGAGCGGCTTCTGGCCGTAAAAGGGGCCGTCCACGACTTCGTCACCTCTTCATGCACCTCCGGGAAGAAAGGAACCGGAGCAGAACGCGGTTGTGAGCCGCGCTCCGCGCCGAGAAACCAATCATCCAGCCGCGAGCGCTCAGGGTTGGGCGGTGTAGTCACCTCCAGCCCGATGCTCACGGCTGCCCGGGCAAGCATGGCTGACAACTCTAAGTCAGATTCGGCAGTGGCGACAACACCCGAGGGGGGCAGCCCCGCCGAATCCTCATCCTCAGAAGCCGATAGCCCATCCCCCGATGCTGCAATCGACATCTGATCCTCGGGCGGTGCACCGAAAGACACGCTGGGGCCGCCGTGAGACGGCTCAGCAGAATCAATCGGCAGCCGCACGGGACATGCGCTGCGGGAGGAGTGAGAGGTCCGTGGGGCGTGGCCCGGCGGAGAAGCTCTCACTGTCACCCTCAGATCTCCCAGAGCGCCAGCCGGCGGTCCTCTGCTCGAGCCAGAGAAACCGGGACGGGTGGCGACAGAGGGGTCTGCTGCACTCCCCTTGAGGAGTGAGAGACGCGATCGCAGCGATGCCATGCTCATACGCCCACAATAGACGCATGAGTCATCCACGAGCGCTGCCTCAGCGTGTTGGACGCCCAGGCACTGCAGACAACGCTCGTGACCGTCAACCGCGGACAGGAAAACGACCGCATCCAGAAGGACACGGACGAAACGGCATCTGAAAAAAAAGACGCGAATCGTCCGTGATTTGCTCTTTTAGGAACTGCTCTCTTAGCCGAAGCGCCCAGGGGAATCACTGCTGCAGGGACACCGCTGTAGTGCGCCGTCACGCCGACCAGGAACAGCTCTCCACAACACAAAGATGAAACGGCTTTGTAGTGATATCCCATCAACTACTCGGCTCCGAAGCAAAAATCTGAATGAGTGGATGCACCTGTCGCCTATTTATACCCGTAGGCACGGGGAGTGGCTCAGGTATGTTAAATCCACTAGCCAATTTTCATTGGCGTTTTCTCTTAAACTCAGAGATGATTGGCTTCCCAAGTGAGACCCCATATGTCATTCGACATAACTCGTAGTGACCGACAGATAGGGAACCAAGGTTCCCTGAATAGGGAACGAGACACTGCGTCCTCTAGGGGTTGCTATGGGGAACACCTCGTTGTGACCCGTGTCTGAAGCATACATTGAAAAAACACCAACGAGTTGGCCGGCGACAGCCTCTGACGTCACTACCGGCACGACTATAAACAGGCACTGGGATAACACATCATTCACTTCTTCGTCTGAAGCTTGCATCTGAAGCATGGCAGGGAACTAGAGGACGTAGTGTCTCGTTCCCTACTCAGGGAACCATGGTTACATTCATAACCTGAGACGTTCCCTTTCAAGGGAACTTCGAACTGCGTCCTCTAGGGGTCGCTATGGGGAACAGTATACCCACGCCGCCATGCTGAGGGGAGTGCAGGCCAGAATCATGGCGAGCACTAAGTACCTACTCTACCATTTCCATGGGAGTTGCCCCTGGGACGTTTAGACGGCTGTCTGTTACTGTACCCCTTACGGCCAAAGGCCTAAGCTACATACCCAACTTAATTGTTAGGGCCTCGGCCCGGGGTAGAGCTTGAAGGCTTGGAATCAGGAAAGATTCCTTTAAAGGGATACGGCTAGGAACCTAGCATTTTATACTAAGTCTTGCCTGTCACACAGGGACTACCACTTGCTTCCGCAAAAACTTGCTGAAGGAGCTGTCTCAACAGATCTCCAGTAGCAACACCCTGTTTAGATAGGTATCCGAGGATACATAGGTGGAGTGGCGCCCAAGATGAACGGGGCTTTTACCAACTCAAGAAAGGGCACGAAGCAACAGCGTGGAGCCCTCACCATATAGGATTTTAGAAAGAACGTAGAATACTAGCGTGTGAACTTACCACAGTGTGGATTTCAGAAAGTGTGCAAAGACTTCACGTGCACACTTACCATAGCATGGATTTTCAAATACTGTTCTAAGGAAGGGCTCTCGTGGCACTCTGATAAAGCAGCTCATAGATGGAATGGTGCATCTCAAAACAACTCGATCTGTGGAAATAATGCTGGAGTGCTCTGGGGAAAACAGTGAACTCAGTCTCATATGAAAGGAGAACTCCTGAATCCAGAGTAGCGCGCTCATAGGCGACCCTTCTTAGAAAAGGGGAGCGCTGCTAAACTACCACGAGAATCGCCCAAATAGCCCCTCATGTTGAGGGAAGCGATGCTTGAAGTGTATAAACGAATACACACTGGCTGAATGGAGCCCAAGGAACCAAGGTCTAATCATCTCAAGAAAGGGAACGAGGCGGAGTGCGTAACCCTTAACATACAGGATTTCAGAAAGTGCGCAGAGTCTTGCGTGCACACTTACCAATACGTGGATTTTTAGAAAGTGTGCAGTGTTCACGTGCACACTGACCACTATGTGGTTTTCAGAAAGTACACAGAGCTTAGCGTGTGTACCTAAAGGTTCCTAAGCATCGCAGAGGCGCTGAACTGCACGGGAGAGGCAAGCTCAAATTTTACAAACCTCTAGTCAGGGGACCATCACCTGAGGCAGCATATACAAGAAGACTTCTGTAACTGCCACCTTCACTTCCCGCTGGATGCGACAGCACAGCTAAGCGGCCAGGAGACCCCTCAGGGTGACCTGGCTGGACATCCATGAAATTCCCTGCAGTGTTGTGCCAGGCCTGATGATCAAGGAGGCTCCCGCAGAAACCTGTGATCTCAGCTGCCTAATACCGGGACATGAAGCCGGATGGCTGGTGCTGACGAGTGTTTAGTAAACACTGTAACTGAGCACTGCAAAGGAAACTCACAGAGTTTATTAGTAGATAACCACATAACCACCAGCAATTTACACATAATTATATACAGAAAGGGTTATTTTTATACTCCCACCCTCCTGCGCTGGAGCCCCGCTCAAGGGGCGCCTCCTTTTAGTCCGGACCATAAGTAAGGTGGTTGCTATGAACATAGAACCAGCCAAAAACATTATAGGTCCAGCATAGGAGACTGTTATGCGTTAGAGGTTTCCACCTAACCTCGATCAGGTGGGGAACTGGTGGTTACAGGGGAATTAGGAAGGGGAGGATAAAAGCAGAAGTTAAAAATCCCTAAAGGGAGCGGACTCAGACGAGAACGCTGCCTTGTCTGGATCACATCCCTTAGGTTCTGCTTACCTCCTTGTGACCCGTCTTTGACCTCAGATCGAGACAGACCAGGACCCCTATGTTGTTCGGGCTCAGACCTGGACCTTCGTGGAACGAAGGATCTGAAAGCAGCGGAGTGCGCCTTCGTCTCCCCGAGTTTCTCGATCACCGTCTCAACGGAAATACCTTAAAGTTCAGAAGGCGAAACCTGAGCATCGAGAAGAAAGCCTTTTCTTTCTTCCCGATGTCTGCCAGGTTCATCCACAGAAGTCTCTCCACCACCACCATGGCCGCCATAGTCCTGCGCTTGGCAGAGGTGGCCTGCTTGGTAGCCTGGATAGAGGCCTGTGGTGCGGCGCACCTCAGCTACCTGATCAGGAAAAAGGCCTTCGCCTCTATCCATGTCTCTTAGCAGATCAGTCTGATATGCTTGAAGCACCACCATCGTGTGTAATAAAGCCACAGCCTGACCTGCTGCTGCGTATGCCTTGCCATTTAAGCGAGATGTATTTCTTGAAGGGGCTTAGATGGCAAGGAGGGAGATTAAGAGATGATGTCTCCCCCGCAGAATGAAAGCTCTTTCTACAGGGGGCATCCTCTCATAGCCATTTTCGCGCATCGCCTCGATGTCGGCAAAACTCTTTTGCCAAAACCGATGGATGCGAGAAGAAAACAGCCTCTTTCATTTCCTTTCAATCTCTGTATGGAGATCAGGCAGAAATGGAAGGCTCACCTGAGCTGGAGGGCTATGGTTGGAAAGATAACGCTCATCGAGGCGCAATCTATAAACTCCAATAGCTCTACATACGCAGGGCAGGAGAATTGAGAAGGCTCAGCCTCAGCTTCTTCACCATCCTCAAATATCTCCTGATTTTCCTGGGTAAAAACCCAGCAGAGCACTAACCTCAGTATCAGAAAGTGTTAAAGATATAACATCATCCTCCCGTGGGTATATATCGTCCGCCGCCCTTATGACCGCGAAAGGGAAAGTCCCTCTTTAAACCATTCAGACAGATCCACCTGAAATTCTCACGAGCTCATTCTCCTCCATGCCTCAGCAGCGGCAGGTCCTGAACCGCGGGAAGCAGATGGCTGCCTTTTTTCTCCTCGGGAAGAGAGAGAGACGAACGAGAGCGGAGCTTTTTCCTTGAAAAAACGCTCGCAATGCACGCAGATTGCCTCCTCAAAGACATTGCGTGCGTGCTTTTTATCCAAACAAATGACGCAAAGATCGTGTGTGTCATCGGGTGTCGAATAACGCCGACACGGATGCACACATTGTCTATAAATGCTTGCTAGTAGTCGCCATGATAGACAGAGAAAGAGCGCTCCTACCGGTTCTTTCAGATGCACGCTTCAAACAAAATGGTCAGTTTTGAAGACGAAGAAGAGAATGACGTGTTATCCCGGTGCCTGTTTATAGTCGCGCCGGTAGTGACGTCAGAGGCTGTCGCCGGCCAACTCGTTGGTGTTTTTTCAATGTATGCTTCAGACACGGGTCACGACGAGGTGTTCCCCATAGTGACCCCTAGAGGACGCAGTTCAAAGTTCCCTTGAAAGGGAATCACAGATTTCAACATTCCTTGAACCCACACTGTATTCAAATAGACTATTTAAATAGACTATAATAACAGACTTTTTCAAGAAAATTAACTTACCATTATCCATAATGTCAGCAGAAAAAAAATGTCCAAAATACAACAGGTACCAAGATAGCTCACAACGTCCTGAGTTGGACTGTACACTCCTGAAATCCTTTGTGGGTTTTAAATACCATGGCTGTGGGAAATTACTAGTTTTATTACCCATGGGGTAAATTGAAATATTACTCTCTGAGAATATTTTGGACTTTACTGTCAATTTGCTTACACTGTCAAGGTATATATATATATATATATATATTATATATATATATATATATATATGTATATGTATATAGTATACCTAGAGGAATTGCACTGTAGGGGGCGAGAATGAGTCTTCAAACCTGTGTGTATGCCTACTGTGTAATTACCAAGCTTCCCAAAAAAAACCTCGACAAGACTCACGCCTGTTTCACACATACTCTGTCTGCAGTGCGTATGCAGTCCATGTGCAAAGGACGCATTTGCAGTCCGCTACTGATCCGTGGCTGTTTAGTCCACAAACACAACATTTGTTCATCATTCTATATTTCAAACCATGTAAAAAAAAAAACCTTATCACAGAACAGTAACAGTCTTTCATAATCATAGGCATTAGTTAAAACTTAATAAATATAAACAACATATTATTCATGCATTTGACTTTTCGGTTTGTATAAGCTGCTCAAGCAAGCGGCAAAAACATTTAAAACACAACAATTAGCCTACTTTTCTTGTTGGGATATTGCAAATATTTAAAATTAAAGCACCGCTGACAGAAACAGTTGACTCTTGCCTTTTGCATTTAAATCTTTATTACAAGCAATCGTACAGTTCTTAATGAACTTTGTTTTTCTGCTTCCATAAAAGTGCATAGGCCTATATCATGTTGCCTCGTTTATCTAAAGGTGCTCTTTTTCTTGTTTTAAAACTTGTTTTAAACCTAGCCAAAACCCATGTGTTGCATGTGAAACACAGAAGGCTTTAATTAGTACACATTTATTGTGAAATTACTGCATTTCCGTGTCAATTCATGTTAATTTTGAAGGCTTTAATTGCGCTATCACTTTAATTCAGCGCATGCAGCACAGCAAAAAATAGACTCAGTACGTAAAAGATCGCTGCACTGCTGCAGACGCACCGCTCCTGGAACGCACTGACGGACCACAACCGCCGTGAACGCTGGAATCCGGTTAACAGTCATGATGCAGTATGCAGTCCATGTGCAAAGGACGCATTTGCAGTCCGCTACTGATCCGCGGCTGTTTAGTCCACAAACACAACATTTGTTCATCATTCTATATTTCAAACCATGTAAAAAAAAAAAAAAGTTCACAACACAGAACAGTAACAGTCTTTCATAATCATAGGCATTAGTTAAAACTTAATAAATATAAACAACATATTATTCATGCATTTGACTTCTAGGTTTGTATAAGCTGCTCAAGCAAGCGGCAAAACATTTAAACACAACAATTAGCCTACTTTTCTTGTTGGGATATTGCAAATATTTAAAATTAAAGCACCGCTGACAGAAACAGTTGACTCTCGTGCCTTTTGCATTTAAATCTTTATTACAAGCAATCGTACAGTTCTTAATGAACTTTGTTTTTCTGCTTCCATAAAAGTGCATAGGCCTATATCATGTTGCCTCGTTTATCTAAAGGTGCTCTTTTTCTTGTTTTAAACCTTGTTTTAAACCTAGCCAAAACCCATGTGTTGCATGTGAAAAACAGTAGGCTTTAATTAGTAAACATTTATTGTGAAATTACTGCATTTCCGTGTCAATTCATGTTAATTTTAACCGCGAACAATGCGCTGTCACTTTAATTCAGCGCATGCAGCACCGCAAAAATAGACTCATTTGGTAAATGATCGCTGCACTGCTGCAGACGCACCGCTCCTGGAACGCACTGACGGACCACAACCGCGTGAACGCTGGAATCCGTTAACATGGGTGCGTAAAAAAAAAAATGCAACGCACTGCAGACGGAGTATGTGTGAAACAGGCGTAAGGTTGTTTGCAACTTGTGCAATGCGGAATTAGTTTACTGTAGGAGTTCTTCCAGTCTCAAGTACCACCTAAATGCAAAGCATCCCTTAGCTAATGCAGAAGATGCCGGGCCAAGCAATGCAGCGCAGGGGAAGAGTTGTCCTCAAACTACAATGTTTGAGTGCAGCACAGCTCTATCAGTACTAACAAGTACATCTTATTGAACATAATTATAATGCCTTCGGCAGAATTCAAATGAGCAATTTTAATCTAGATTAATCTAGATTAATTCCGAGATTACAGTGAGATTAATCTAGATTAAAAAAATTAATCTATGCCCACTACTAGTATATATATAAATATATTTAATATATAAACACAACATATTGTTCTTAAATGTATGCATGCATGTGTTTGTATTTACATGTATGTAATAAATATACACAGGCCACATACATATATTATGTAAACAAAACTTTTTTTTGGATGTGATTAATTGCGATTGTAAGGCAGATAGCCGGCCGAGTAGTTAGAATAAACAAAAACTATAATATGGAAATTAAATATACAGACAAAGTCTACAGTTTGTTTATTAACTGTTACCGTTTTAAATAACGAGAGACCCTGAGAAACTAACAGAGGTATGTGTGATATTTACGACCTTAAAAACAGAATTAGCTGCATATGTTTACACAGACTGCTGAATCAGTGAAAATGATCCTGTGAAACTAACTTAGGATTGTGTTTTGGGACAATAATGACTATAAAGCCAAATATTTCAAATCACACGGTTACATCCGGCGTGACTGCATTAGTGATAATGAGTTGAGACTGGAAAACTGGACATCATGTTGGTTTCATACGGATTACTGTAACAGAGAATATTTGTTATGGATGAGACTTACATTTAAAAGTAGACATTTCAAGCTTTCTATACATATATATCTAGTCTCTTTGAGACAAGTATTCACAGAGATTCAGGTTGTTTTATTTATGTGTCTGCGAAGAGAGGTGACAGAGACTGAGAAGACAGAGAACACACCCTGTATATTTTCTTTATTTTACAAAAGCACATAGTTTTGTTATTATGGTTTGTATTTTGAAAAAATACTTTATTTTTTTTTTTTTTTTCAAAAGTGAATGGTTTTTTTTTTATCTTTTAACGGTCATCAAGTAAATACGAGACAGACTGCACCAATGTGGGCTTCGACCCCAGGGGGTTAACAGGTCACGGGGTCAACACGGCTTGGGTGGTTGCGATGTGGGTTGCCGTGTGGGGGAGGGGAAAGGTCAAAAGGTCAGCGCTATGACTCCGTGTTGCTTCAAGTGCATCATTCTGTGCACCAGATGTGCATACTGTAAGTGCTTTGTGCTGCACTGTATTTATTTTGTCCTATCCATCATATGTTGTTTCCTTATTAAAAAATAAATTTAAAAGAAATGTCTTTTCTTTTCATAGTATATATTTATATATAAATATGTTGTTTTTAATGAATGGATTTTATAACAATACAAATAGTAATGTGTAACATTTTACCAGATTTTGTGCTACACTTTTATTTGTTCCCCACTAAATAAGGTTTTTATTTTATTTTATATATATATATATATATATATATATATATATATATATATATATATATATATATATATATATATATATATATATATATGGATTTATTAAATTATTGTGCACTGATTTTTTGAATAACATTAGCTGCTGAATTATCCACTAACCTAGTTTATATATATTTTTTATATTAATTTTTATTATTATTTATTTTTCTTTATAATGAATTAGTCTGGATTTAGTTGATTGTGAAAGAGTGATTATCAGTTCCACACAAAGAGATATACAACTTCTACATGGATTTAAATTAAAAACCTGCACTGGTATCGGATCGGGATCTGTATGAACACCAGTGTTGACAGAAATGCATACAGACAGTTTCTGTTGGTCAGAAATTGTAACCGTTCTGTATTATTAAGACTCTATTTTGTTTATCTTAAGTTGGATTTTTTACTTGATGGTATTTATGTAATTGCTTCTGTAACAAATGCAGATATAATCAACATTTAAACTACATTGAACATCAGAACCAATGACTTTTGCAATGCTGTTTATTTTAATACTAAAAAGCTGAGCGGAACACTTCATTTTTATTTTAAATGTGTTTCATCAGTGAGTCATAAATAATCTTACCACAGTATCTCCAGTTTACAGCGAGGATCCTGTAGTACATCAGAAAGCAGCTTCACTGAATCTCTTAGTTTATTTCCAGACAGATTCAGTTCTCTCAGGTGTGAGGGGTTTGATCTCAGAGCTGAAGTCAGAGCAGTACAACCTTCATCTGTGACGCTACAATATCTAAACCTGTAGAGAACAATGACACAGTCTTCACTCTCTCAGATCAGATCAGTTTAGCAGTGAATCCATTATTAAAGAAAATGAACAAAATGAAAGCACAAATCAATGTTTGATGGATCATTGGACTGAGGTCTAAAATGTCATAGAACATAAATCATGATCATAAACATCCAAAGTCTCATTCAAGCAGGTTAAATAATGTTCCTTATCTGCACTATATCTTTATTTTGTGCAAAATCTGCTTTAATAGATGACACTATTCACTAGCATGTGTGAGTCATATATGATCTTACCACAGTATCTTTAGTTTACAGTGAGGATTCTGTAGTACATCAGAAAGCAGCTTCACTGAATCTCCTAATTTATTCTCAGACAGACTCAGGCGTCTCAGGTGTGAGGGGTTTGATCTCATAGCTGAAGCCAGAGCAGCACAACCTTCATCTGTGACGCCACAATTACTCAACCTGTGGAGAGATGAAAATCATACATGTGAAAACAGCTATCAAAAAAAAAAGCAATCAAACAACATCACAGCAGTAATGAACAACAACTTGCAATACCAATATATACATACATACATACATACATACATACATATATATATATACACACACACACACACACACACACACACACACACACACACACAATTGTATGTTATTGAGTAAAAATGAAATTAATGTAATGTCAACTTCTAACTGGTTTAACATGTTTTTAAAAAAATCCACATGCTGGACTGTGAACTGGCAGATAGTTCATGTGCTTTAATTTAAGTTTAAATCTAGCTCTTGTCATTCCAGATGGCCTTCTGTAAAATGTCAAAACTCAAAAAAACCAACAACAATAATAATATATATATTTATGAATATATATATATATATATATATATATATATATATATATATATATATATATATATATATGTAACAATCATAATTAATAACTAATTTGTAGACTTCAATTGTTATCTTCAAAAGTGTGTGTTTAAGTAACTGATTCATCAGATGTGAGGAGATTTGAGCTGCTGTATATATGAGCTGCTTCTTCACTTGTTTGGTTGCTCTTGATTTCTGCTTGGCCTTTTATGCCAGATGACAAATATTTAAATTCCTTCTTTATGTTAATTTTAACATTTTTAACTGGAAAACCTGAATTATTTATATGCAACTTCTCAGAATTAGTTTGAATGCCCAAAGAAAACTTTTACTATATTGAACACATCAAAATGTCTACCACTAAAATAATACCTAAAGTACTTAAGATTTATGAGCCTTTAACTTTGATTTTCTTTTTTATCAATGAAGTGACTGTTCTCATTGATACTTACTGAACTGTTCTGGATTCTTTAATCACAGGTAGCAACTTCTGAAGAACTTTCACATTTTCAGGATTATTCTTCCCTTTAAGAAATTTACTAAAATTAAACTCATTCATTTCCTCTTCTGATGTCAACAACACAAAAACTAAAGCTGACCACTGAGATGAAGAGAGTTTGACTTCACTTAAATTCCCAGATTTCAGATACTGTTGTATTTCCTCCACTAGTGAACGATCACCCAGTTCATTCAGACAGTGGAACAGATTGATGTATTTCTCTGGAGAGTCAATGGTCCTGATCTTCTTCTTGATGTACTCAACTGTTTTCTCATTGCTGTCAGAGCTGCTTCTTTTCAGTGTCAGTATTCGTTGTAGGAGAATCTGATGAGACTTTACTGAGAAACCCAGAAGGAACCGCAGGAAAAGATCCAGATGTCCATTTTTACTCTGTAGAGCCTCATCCACAGCTCTCTGATGCAGCTCAGATAATGAAACATGTTCTGATGAACTGAGTTGAAACCAGTACTTCATTTTAGACCACAACCTCTGTTTGGTGAGTTGGTCAATCACATTTCTGTTGTAGTTTGTAGAGGAGAGGTGCACATATAGAGCTGCTAGATGTTCCTGAATGCTCAGATGAACAAAGCAGAAGACTTTCCCCTGATACAAGCCAAACTCCTCTCTGAAGATCTGAGTGCACAATCCTGAGTACACTGATGCTTCTGTGACATCAATGCCACACTCTCTCAGGTCTTCCTCGTAGAAGATCAGGTTTCCTTTCACAAGCTGCTGAAAAGCCACTTTCCCCAGTTTGAGGATCATGTCTTCATCGGTCACCTTCTTCTCATAGTCCTTCTCATGTTTGATGTTGGTCTGAAGGATCAGGAAGTGTGTGTACATCTGAGTGAGAGTCTTGGGAATCTGTCCACTCTCTGCTGGACTCAACATCTTCTCCAGAACAGCGGCTGAGATCCAGCAGAACACTGGGATGTGGCACATGATGTAGAGGCTCCTTGATGACTTCAGGTGTGAGATGATCCTGTTGGCCAGACTCTGATCACTGATTCTCTTCCTGAAGTATTCCTCCTTCTGTGGCTCATTGAAGCCTCGTACCTCTGTCACTCGATGGACACACTCAGAGGGGACGAGATCAGCTGCTGCTGGTCTGGAGGTGATCCAGATGAGAGCAGAGGGAAGCAGATTCCCCACAATGAGGTTCATCAGTAGCTCATCCACTGAGGCTGATTCAGATATATTACACAGTTTCACATCACTCTTAAAGTCCAGAGACAGACGACACTCATCCAGACCATCAAAGATGAACAACACTTTATATTCATCACTGCATATTTCCTTTTCTTTAGTTTCAGGGAAAAACACATAAAGAAGATCTGAAAGACTGAGTGTTTTTTCCTTCATCAGATTGATTTCTCTGAAAGGAAGTGGAAATATGAGCTGGACATCCTGATTCTCTTTCCCTTCAGCCCAGTCCAGGATGAACTTCTGCACAGAGACTGTTTTTCCAATGCCAGCGACTCCCTTTGTCAGCACAGTTCTAATGGCTTTGTCTTGTCCAGGTAAAGGTGTAAAGATATCACTGCATTTGATGGCTGTGTCCTCTGTTGCTGCTCTCCTGGACTGTGTCTCAATCTGTCTCACCTCATGCTCATTACTGACCTCTCCACTCTCACTCTCTGTGATGTAGAGCTCTGTGTAGATCTCATTCAGCAGTGTTGGGTTTCTCTGCATCGCTGTTCCCTCATACAGACGCTCAAACTTCTTCATCAGATTTAATCTAAACATGTTGAGGACTTCATGGCTGGAAAATTAAAATTCCACATTATTACATGAGCTACAGAGGTAAATGTACAGAGCAAAATGTCTTTTTTGTTTTCTGTGTTGTGAGACACTGAACATATCATAGGGTTTATGAAATGTGCCAGTAATTTAAGATGTATTTGAGTAATGTGTGACGATGCACTGCATTAAAAAATCCCACAGTTTACCTCACACCAGGATACGTGCTGTCTTGTGGTTGATTCATAGACTGGTCATATTTCTTACAGAAGGGTTTTGTTACTGATCTGTGTTGCAGGATTGACCTTGAATCAAGAATCAAACACTCTGACATTGGTGACATTTTTCTCATTACCATAATAAAAGGTGTGACTTTATTAAAAATGCACCTGCTCAAGGTCTGAACTGTAAAAAAAAAAAAAAAAAATCATTTTAAATACATGTAAATATTTAAATAATTCTACTACTACTCTGTGCTCTATATCTGGTCATTGCCATTAGATTTACTGCATTTCCTAACCAGACTTCTGCTCATATTTATTTATTATAATGCTGTATAATAATGACAGTTTATTTTAAAATATCTTACTATAAACATATTTTTTTTTTATAAAACAATGTAATACTTAAGGTTAAACCTTGTGTCATCACTCTTAGAATTTGACGAATCGAATGGATGATCCAAAGAAGCGTCACTCCTCATAGACACACAGCTGGGCTCTGCTTCTGATTTCTTCTGGTGAACTGAACTATAACAGAGAGTGTGTGAGCAATTATTGACATATCAGATGAAATAATCACATGATGCAACGCCATAAAAATACCTCAGTTTTGTCTGTTGATGAAATTTTGTACCTGAGATTTGGTGGATGACCTATAGACTCATCACTCCTCAGAGACACACAGCTGGGCTTTGGTTCTGATTTTTTCTGATGAATTGAACTATAACAGAGAGTGTGTGAGCAAATATTAAAATTTCAGATGAAATAATGAAATAATCACACGCCATAAAAATGCCATAAAATATTTGAATTCTGTCTGTTAATTAAATATTGTGTCTGAAATGTTGTGGATGACCTATAGACTCATTACTCATCATAGACACACAGCTGGGCTCTAGTTCTGATCTCTTTTTGATGAACTGAACTATAAAAAAAAGAATCCTTTGAATTTCTGTATTAATATTAACTTTTGATTTAAAAAAAAATATATATTTGATCTTTACTATGTTGATACAGAAACCATAAACTAAAGTTCTTTCATAAACTGTCTGCCATAAGTAAATTGTATTCAAGTATGTTTTGTTGTGTATTATTTATAGTGTATTGTTCGTAATTTAAGAGAATTGAAATTGCATTACCCTCAAACCCTGGTGCATACAGATAACACTAACAGTAGAAAATTAAGCACAGATAATAAAATATATAGTACAACTATACAAAAGCAGCACAAGGCACATGGCAGATAGAGTGCAAACCAGTGAAGTAAACAGTGCAGATATAATGATTGTAGTGCAAAAGAGCTTATTCAGTCTGATTAAAGTGTCAAAAATCTCAGAGAGCAGTCCTTTATTTAAACTGACAAAAGAGGTAGTTGAATGAGGTCAGTTAACTGCTGAATGAGGTAGTGAGCAGACCAATGCTGTACAAAGTGTCTTGTGCAGGTCCCAGGGTGGGGGTAGGGGGGTGTGTGGAGGGGGGACTGAGGTTCAGAGTTCAATGGTGCCTGGGGAAAATGGGGAGGGGGAGGGGCAAGGTCGGGAGGGAGTTCAGCTTCCTGACAGCCTGATGAATGAAGCTGTCCTTCAGTCTGCTGGTCCTGGCCTGGAGACTTCGCAGTCTCCTCCCTGATAGCAGCAGACTGAAGAAGCTGTGTGACGGGTGAGTGGGATCACCTGCAATGCAGAGGGCTTTACGAGTGAGACGGTTTCCATAAATGTCCTGGAGGGAGGGGAGGGAGACACCAACGATCTTCTCAGCTGCTCTCACTATGCGTTGAAGAGTCTTCTGGCAGGACACGTTGCAGGCGCCATACCACACAGTGATGCAGCTAGTCAGTATGCTCTTGATGGTGCCTCTGTAAAAGGTGCACATGATGGGGGCTGGGGCTCTGGCTCTTCTCAGTTTGCGGAGGAAGTAGAGACGCTGCTGTGATTACTTGGCCAGTGCTGCAGTGTTGTCGGTCCAGGAGAGGTCCTCTGAGATTTGCACACCCAGGAACTTGGTGCTGCTCACTCTCTCCACAGTCACTGTCTGATGGTCAGAGGAGCATGCTGAGTGTGCACTCTCCTGAAGTCAACAACAATCTCCTTCATCTTCTAAACATTCACAGAGAGATTGTTGTCACTGCACCACCTGGCCAGGCGACTCACCTCGCTCCTGTAGTTTTTTTCTCATCTCTGTTGCTAATGAGACATACCACAGTCATGTCATCCGTAAACTTAATAAAGAGGTTGGAGTTGTGTGAAGGTGTGCAGTCGTGGGTCAGTGTGAAGAGGAGGGGGTTCAGCACACATCCTTGGGGGTCCCCAGTGTTCAAAGGCGATGGCATCATTGGTCGAGTGGTTGGACCGATATGCAAACTGGAAGGGGTCCAGGGAGGGGGGAGGGCAGACTTAATGTGGTGCATGACTAGCCGTTCAAAGCACTTCATGAGAATAGGGGTAAGTGCAACTGGACGGTAGTCATTGAAGCAGGATGGAGATGTTCAGCAGGGAGATTGTGCTATCACAGGTCCGCAGTGGGGGCTTGTAGTCCTTAATGGTCTGTATCCCCTGCCACAGCTCTCTGAGTGTCTCTCTGCTGTCGCTGAATCGATGGGCTATCCTCCTGGAGTACTGTCTCTTAGCCTCTATGATGCCTCAGGATAGGTTGGCCCTAGCTGTTCTCAGGCCCCCCTCATCTCCAGCTCTGAAGGCAGCGTTATTCGTCTTCAGGAGTCTGTAGCCCTCCCCTGTCATCCACAGCTTCTGGTTGGCCTGGACAGAGATGGTCATTGTGACTGTTACATCATCAATACACTTGGTGATGTAGGCAGTGACAGTCTCTGAGTACTCTTGGAGGTCTGTGGAGTTATTGTATGTGGCTGCCTGCTTAAACATATTCCAGTCAGTGGTGAAGAGCCTCTGATGACCCTTCAGGCCACATTTGTATCTGTTTGTGAACTGGTTTGGCAACTTTAATGAGTGGTGTGTGTGCAGGCATTAGCATGACAGTGATGTGGTCTGAGGCACCAAGGTGGGTGAGAGGGAGGGCTTTGTAAGCTCCTTTCTGGGTGGTGTAAACAAAATCCAAAACGTTTTTACATCTTGTGGAAAGTTAATGTGTTGGTGTTTTTTGTGGACACACTCTTTAAGTCTGCGTGGTTGAAATCCCCAGCAAAGATGAGAAAAGCATCAGGGTGGGCTCTCTGCTGCTTATTGTTGTGCTGGTACAGTTCATTTAGTTTCCCTCACTCCTGTTGTTGATGTTGGAGCAGGGAGGAATGTAAACAGCAACGAGCAGTATGGCTGTATATTCCCTCGGTAGATAGAACGGACGGCACTTAATAATCATAAACTCCACCAGGGGTGAGCAGTGTTTGCAGACCACAACAGCATCACAGCACCACGCATCATTGATGTAAACACAAAGCCTGCCACCGCGTGATTTACCTCCCACGACGAGGACTCTGTCCGCTCGATAGCATGTCAGCTGGTCGAGCTGGATGGCCCAGTCTTTAATGTTGTTGTTGAGCCATGTTTTTCTGTGAACACAAAAACACAACAGTCTCTTACAGTTCTCTGAGTCGAGCGTAGTAATCGGATGTAGTCTAGTTTATTGTCCAAAGAGCGTACGTTAGCCAGTACAATGGTGGGGATAGCTGGCTTGTGTGGGTTAGCCATTAGCCTAGCCCGCATACCTCCACATTTACCCCTCTTCTGCTTCCTCTCATGCCGCTTGTGGCACCTCCGCTGTAGGCGAGACGCAGCAGTGGGTGTCGGTGATGGTGAAGGCCTCCAGAGCAGACCAAGATCACGCAGCTCTTGGTTTGCTGAGCTCTGGGTCTGGAGTGGGACTGGTGAGATGCTCCTCAGCGGGTCTGATGGTCAAAGGTGATTTGTTGCTCACCAGCACCCACTCCACAAAGACGGTGAATGATTCCCAAGGTCCACCTCCAGACAGCTGTGTTCTGCTTTCCTCGTTGAGGCTTGCCAGGTAGAATCTGCAGAGGCTGATGTCCAGGTTGCTGGAATGATTGGCGATCTCTGCACAGATCGCCGAGTGGTCCTCAAGAGGCATCTTCTTCTGCTCCGACAGCAGGATTAGAACATCTGGATGCTGGCCGAGTTGAAGGAGATCTTTTAAAGGGGTCATATGATGCAATTTAAATTTTTCCTTTCTCTTTGGAGTTTTACAAGCTCTTGGTGCATAAAGAAGATCTGTAAAGTTGCAAAGACTAAAGTCTCAATTCCAAAGAGATATTCTTTATAAAAGTTAAGATTTGTCCACACCCCCCTAAAACGGCTTGTTCTGACACGCCCCCACATCTCTACGTCACGATGTGGGAAGATTTGCTTAACGCCGCCCAGATGTTCACGTAAAGAAAGAAGGTGTACCTTTTATTCTCGTTGTAGTATTATTGTTGGAAAGAAGGTGTACCTTTTATTCTCGTTGTAGTATTATTGTCATGAAAGCAAAACTACTTTGTTTGGCCTTCCAAAGTGGACGATATCCGCTTCATCATGCCTGGAACTGATCCGTGCTGGTCACTGAGGAAATACAACTTTGCACTGTTGATTGCTGGATCAGCTATCACCGTGGACAAAGCGGAGTCCAGCCCAGGGTCGTCACATGTGGTTGCCGCAAGCCCAACAGACGCTCCTTTGTACAATCCGCCGGCCGCGCCATTGTCAAGCCGCCTGCCTCTGCTCACTCAAGCTGGCCTCCGCTCACTCTAGACCGCGGCTCACTCTAGGCCTCTGGCCTTCACTCACTCAAGGCTGCGGTGTGTGATGCTGTTTCGTTGAGAAAGCAAAACTACTTTGTTTGGCATTCCAAAAGAGGACATGACTAGAAATCATGTTCATATCATGTTTATAATGTGTTTTAATGTTTATGTCTCTTTGCTCCGGCCGGACAGGGCATCACAATATGTTAAGGGGCATAACATTTCTGTCACATGCCATTTCCATCACATGTCAGACCAAGGCTGCATCTCATTGCTAGTTTTACTTGATCTTAGTGCTGCGTTCAACACCATAGATAATGGTATACTCATAGATCAATTACAAAACTATACAGGTATTCAAGGGCAGGCTTTAAGATGGTTAAGATTCTACCTGGCCGATCGCTACCACTTTGTTTATATAAATGGGGAGTCATCTCATTTATAACCAGTAAAATATGGAGTGCCACAAGGATCTGTCCTAGGTCCTCTGCTATTTTCAATATACATGTTGCCCCTTGGTAATATTATTAGAAAATATGGGATTAGTTTTCACTGTTATGCTGATGATACTCAACTATATATCTCAACAAGACCAGATTAAACTTCTAAATTATCAAAAGCTAACAGAGTGTGTTAAAAATGTAAAAAATTGGATAACCATAATTTTCTCCTATTAAATCCAGATAAGACAGAGATATTACTTATTGGACCAAAAAGACATTACACAGAATCTCGTAGATTACAATTTGCAACTATACGGATGTACTGTTACTTCCCTCTACAGTCAAAAAATCTGGGTGTTATATTAGAAAGCAACTTGTCTTTTAAAAAATCATGTTTCACATGTTACAAAAAACAGCATTCTTCCATCTTAGAAAACATTGCCAAGCTACGAACATGTTACCTGTTTTCTGATGCAGAAAAGCTAGTTCATGCATTCATGACCTCTAGATTGGACTATTGTAATGCACTGCTAGCTGGTTTGTCCTGCATCCTCAATAAACAAGCTACAGCTCAGGTAGTCCAAAAATTCAGCGGCTAGAGTCCTTACCAGGTCAAGAAAATATGATCATATTACCCCAATACTACAGTTTTTGCACTGGCTACCTATTAAGTTCCGTAATCAGTTACAAAATATTATTACTTACTTATAAAGCCCCTTAAGGTTTTAGCTCCTGCGTACCTAACTAGTCTTCTCCATAAAAGTTTAAGAATTTGTCCACCCCCACCTACCAACCGGTGTTTCTACACCCCCCCACATCTCTACGCCGATGTGGGAGATTTGCTTAACGCCGCCCATAGTTTTCACGAAAGAAAGACGGTTAATACCTTTTATTCTCGTTGGTAGTATTATTGTTGCCGCTCCACCATGTCCTATCGACTCTGTGTGTGTTCACCATGAAAGCAAAACTACTTTGTTTTGGCCTTCCAAAGTGGACGATATCCGCTTCGTCATGCCGTGAACTGAATCCGTGGGCTTGGTTCACTGAGGAAAATACAACTTTGCACTGTGTGATTTGCTGGATCAGCTATCACCGTGGACAAAGCGAGTCCAGCCCCCAGCGGGTCGTCACATGTGTGGTTTGCGCAAGCCCAAAAAAAAAAAACAGACGCCTCCTTTTGTACATCCGCCGGCCCCCTCCCCCCCCCCCCCCCCCCCGGCTCCGATCCGCCGCCCCCGCGGGGGGCCATTGTCAAGCCGCCGCCTGCCTCTGCTCCACTCAAGCTGGCCTCCGCTTCACCTCTAGGAACCGCGGCTCACTCTAAGGCCTCTGGCCTTCACTCACTCACGGCTGCGTTGTGTGTGTGATGCTGTTTCGTTGAGAAAGCAAAACTACTTTGTTTTGGCATTCCAAGAGGACATGACTAGAAATTCATGTTCATATCATGTTTATAATGTGTTTTCAATGTTTATGTCTCTTCGCTCCGGCCGGACAAGGGCATCACAATATGTTAAGGGGCATAACATTTCTGTCACATGCCATTTCCATCACATGTCAGACCAAGGCCTGCATCTCATTGCTGTTTTACTTGATCTTAGTGCTGCGTTCAACACCATAGATTGATGGTATACTCATAGATCAATTACAAAACTATACAGGTATTCAAGGTCAGGCTTTAAGATGGTTTAAGATTCTACCTGGCCGATCGCTAGCTACCACTTTGTTTTATAATATGGGGAGTCATCTCATTTTATAACCAGTTAAAATATGGGAGTGCCACAAGGATCTGTCCTAGGTCCTCTGCTATTTTTCATATACACATGTTGCCCCTTGGTATAATTATTAGAAAATATGGGATTAGTTTTCACTTTTATGCTGATGATACTCAACTATATATCTCAACAAGACCAGATGAAACTTCTAAATCTATCAAAAGCTAACAGAGTGTGTTAAAAATGTAACCAAAATTGGATAACCAATAATTTTCTCCTATTAAATCCAGATAAGACAGAGATATTACTTATTGGACCAAAAGACATTACACAGAATCTCGTAGATTACAATTTGCAAACTAGACGGATGTACTGTTACTTCCTCTACAGTCAAAATCTGGGTGTTATAGCAACTTGTCTTTTGAAAATCATATTTCCCATGTTACAAAACAGCATTCTTCCATCTTAGAAACATTGCCAAGCTACGAAACATGTTACCTGTTTCTGATGCAGAAAAGCTAGTTCATGCATTCCATGAACCTCTAGACTGGACTATTGTAATGCACTGCTAGGTGGTTGTCCTGCATCCTCAATAAACAAGCTACAGCTCAGGTAGTCCAAAATTCAGCCGGCTAGAGTCCTTACCAGGTCAAGAAAATATGATCGCATATACCCCAATACTACAGTTTTTGCACTGGCTACCTATTAAGTTCCGTATCCAGTTACAAACTATTATTACTTAATTATAAGGCCCTTAATGGTTTTAGCTCCTGCGTACCTACCTAGTCTTCCTCCCACGCTACAATAATTACGCTCCCTAAGGTCACAAAAACGCTGGACTTTTGGTAGTACCTAGAAAAGCAAGTCCACTAAAGAGAGGTGAGCTTTTTCACATTTGGCTCCCAAACTCTGGAATAGCCTTCCTGAAATGTTCGGGGTTCAGACCCACTTTCTCTGTTTAAATCTAGATTAAAAATACATCTCTTTGGCCAAGCATTCAAATAATGCATCTCATAATTTTGGACTGCAGGTTATATCTGATCAAATGCGCATTATTATTCTTTAGTTTGGGTTAAAAAAAAAAAAAAAAAAAAAAAAAAAAAACTAATTAATTTTACTAGGATGGAACAGCAGCTAACGCTAATTATGGTCTCTATTTGTTTCTCAATTTTGCCACGGATTTACATAAACCAGTCTAGATCCCAGATCCCCTGAGAAGAGACAATGCCAACCCCTCAGAGGACCTCAGATGATGCATAACCATGAAACAGCATACATAAACTGACCACATTTTTTGCTATAAGTGTTTGATTGCATAATTGCTGTTAATAGTGTTAATCGTCTGTTTGTTTACGTTTTTTATTGATTTTTTTTCCCTTAACATTTCTGCTGTATGCATATAAACTGACAGTCATCACTGATAAGCTACTACAAATATTGTAGAAACTTAATTTTCTGTAAAGTTGCTTTGCAATGATTTGTATCGTAAAAAGCGATATATACAAATAAACTTGAACATGCTTGAGGGTATTCGGCCAATCACATGCACTGGATAGCTGGCCAATCAGAGCACACCTCACTTTTCAGAACGATAAGCCTTGTAAAAATCGATGGCGTTTCAGAAGGCGGGGCATAGAGGACAAACAATAATACATGTACAGTATGTGGAAAATAATCTGTGGTGTTTTTTGAAGCTTAAACCACATTTCATTACACCAAATAGAAAAACATAATGGTCTTTTTACCAGCATCATATGACCTCTTTAAATAATCCATGACTGAACAATAAACCACTGGGAAAAAGTGGAAAGAAAACGGAAAGGAGGGGCGCCACAACTTTTTTTGTGGTCGGTTATTCTGTCACAGTTGGTTTGTTAGAGATCAGGCAGGATGACGAAGACAAAGAATACAATAATATTTTAATAAATCTACAACAGGTAATCCAGACAGGGTAGGCACACACGCAAAGGGGGTAACATCCCATAAATAACCAACAAACTAGAATACAAGAGACAGGAACTGATATAAGGCAGATCATGAGGGGCAGATATGTGAGAACAATGATCTGATTAACTAATAATGAGAAACAGGAACAACAAAATAAGGACACAGAGGGAGAAACCACGATCAACAGTCCACAGGGGTTGTGACAATGGTGAGTCAGAGTCGGCATTCGCCAACTTCCTCTTTCAGAATCAGAATCAGAAAGAGCTTTATTGCCAAGTATGCTTACGCATACAAGGAATTTGTTTTAGTGACATAAGCTTCCAGTACACAGAGACAACAACAACAACAAAAAACAAAAACAAATTGCAAATAAATAAATTGTATGAACAGTTGTGCTAGAGATGACAATGGATTAGAATAGAGTAAGATGCAGAGATGTACTTGGATGGAGGGGTAACAAATAAATATAAGAATATTGCAAATTTTTTTGCATAAGTGGTGAACATTTAACTGTTCATGAGGTAGATTGCCTGGGGGAAGAAACTGTTCTTGTGCCTGACTGTCCTTGTATTTGCAGCTCTGAAGCGCCGGCCAGATGGCAAAAGTTCAAAAAGGGGGTAACTTGGATGAGAGGGATCCAGAGTGATTTTCTGAGCCCTTTTCATCACTCTGGATGTATACAGTTCTTGAAGGGTGGGCAGGGGAGCACCAATAATTCTTTTAGCAGTCCGAACCGTTCTCTGTAGTCTTCTGATGTCTGATTTTGTAGCTGAACCAAACCAGACAGTTATTGAAGTGCACAGGACAGACTCTATGACGGCTTAGTAGAACTGTTTCAGCAGCTCCTGTGGCAGGTTAAACTTCCTCAGCTGGCGAAGGAAGTACAACCTTTGTTGGGCTCTTTTTTTAACAATGGAGTCAATGTGATTGTCCCACTTCAGGTCCTGAGAGATGGTGGTTCCCAGGAATCTGAATGACTCCACTGCAGCCACAGTGCTGTTCATGATGGTGAGTGGGGGGAGTGCAGGGGGGTTTCTCCTGAAGTCCACGATCATCTCCACTGTTTTTGAGAGTGTTCAGCTCCAGGTTGTTAAGACTGCACCAGATAGCCAGCTGCTCAAACCTCTTGTCTGTAAGCAGACTCGTCACCGTCCTGAATGAGGCCGATGATTGTAGTGTCATCTGCAAACTTCAGGAGCTTGACAGAGGGGTCTTTGGAGGTGCAGTCGTTGGTGTAGAGGGAGAAGAGCAGTGGGGGGAGAGAACACATCCATGAGGGGCACCAGTGTTAGTGAAGCAGCTGTTTGACATGAATTTCCCCAGTCTCACTAGCTGTTGCCTATCTGTCAGAAAGCTGGTGATCCACTGACAGATAGAGTTAGGAACAGAGAGCTGGGTCAGTTTGGTCTGGAGGGCTGTTGGGATGATGGTGTTGAAAGCCGAACTAAAGTCCACAAACAGGATCCTCACATAAGTCCCTGTTTTGTCCAGATGTTGCAGGATGAAGTGCAATCCCATGTTGATTGCATCATCCACGGACCTGTTTGCTCGGTAAGCAAACTGCAGGGGGTCCAGTAAGGGTCCAGTGATGTCCTTCAGATAAGCCAGAACCAGTTTTTCAAATTACTTCATGACAACAGTCGTTAGAGCCACAGGTCTGTAGTCGTTAAGTCCTGTTATCTTGGGTTTCTTTGGAACGGGGATGATGGTGGAGCGTTCGAAGCAGGATGGCACTTCACACAACTCCAGAGATCTGTTGAAGGATCTGTGAAAAGATGGGGGCCAATTGGTCAGCACAGGTTCTCAGACAGGCTGGTGTAACACCATCTGGGTCTGTAGTCGTTAAGTCCCGTTATCTTGGGTGCTTTTCTTCTTTTGTTCTTCCTGAAGACCTGGCGCACATCGTTTTCACTGATTTGAAGTGCAGGAGGAGGGGAGAGGGGGATTGCAGGTGGTGTTAATGGGTGTGGGGTGTTTCAAATCTACAATAAAACTCATTCAGGTCGTTAGCAAGTCGTTGATTAGCCTCAGTGCAGGGGGATGGTGTCTTGTAGTTGGTAATGGCTCTCAGTCCTTTCCATACTGAAGTTGAGTCGTAGGAAGTAAACTGGTCTTCCAACTTTTTAGCGTAGGTCTTTTTTAGCCTCTCTAATCTCTTTGTTCAGTTTGTGTTTCTGGCCTGATTATACAAGACTCTGTCCCCATTTCTGTAGGCATCCTCTTTGGCCTGACGAAGATGTCTGAGTTTTGCTGTAAACCATGGCTTATCGTTGTTGAATGTTAAATAAGTCCTGGTAGGAATACATATATCCTCACTAAAAACTAATATAGGATGTTACAGTCTCTGTGAGTTCGTCCAGATCGGTGGTAGCAGCTTCAAAAACTCCAATCAGTAAGGTCAAAAGAAACTTGTAAATCCTGCTCTGTTTCGTTGGTCCATCTCTTTATAGTCTTTACTACAGGTTTAGCAGATTTAAGTTTTTGCCTGTAGGTTGGGATAAGATGAACCAGACAGTGATCAGACAGTCCCAAAGCTGCTCGTGGAACAGAGCGATATGCATCCTTTATTGTGGTGTAACAGTGATCCAATATATTACTGTCTCTGGTGGGACATGTGATGTGCTGTCTGTATTTTGGTAGTTCACGGGAGAGATTGGCTTTATTACTAAAGTCCCCAAGAATGATTAAAACAGAGTCCGGGTGTTGTTGTTCTGTCTCTGTGATCTGGTCAGCGAATTTCTGTAAAGCCAGACTTACGTGTGCTTGCGGAGGGATGTAAACGCTCACCAGAATGAACGAGTGAAACTCCCGCAGCGAATAGAACGGCTTGCAGTTGATAAAAAGCACTTCTAGATCTGAGCAGCACATCTTCTTTAACACAGTTACATCTGTCCACCACCGACACTGACTCGAAAAGCACTAGATTATTATTAAATAATTAAAATGTCATCTTTTCCTCCGTCACGTTCATAATCACTTTGCCGGTGCTTTGTGGCAATTGCTTTATGTGCAAGCTTGTGCGCGGAATAGCCTAAAGCCTATACGCCTGGCTATATATTAAAGGATGGTTAATATATTACATTAATCAATTTAATATAACTTGCAACCAGTTGACTAGAAAATATTTAGTCGGAGGCAGGCATACTTAGCACAAGTAAGCACTCCATTTTTTTAATAAAATGCTGTAATGACATTACGAAATGTGTGACAGCTGCAAATCAGGTCGTTATTTGGTTTAGTGTTTTTTTTTTTTTTTTTTATTATTTTTTTAATTATTTAGTATATTGGGTTTTTGTATGTATATAACTGATTCCAGAAAAAAAAATCTGTGGGGGTGCTTTTGTCTTTCTTGGGGGTGCTGAAGCACCTGCTAGCCCCTCCCTAGTGTCGCCCATGTACTGTAAGTATATGTATCTATGAAATAAGCTTATCAACAAAAACACATATAAAAATGTACAAAATATAGGCCTATATAGTTTGCATATGTGTTTTTGTTTAGTATTGTATTTCAAGCATCAGGTTTTTATGGCTCATATATGCAATTCATTGCAATTCAGTGATGACTGAGAGACACACAAATAAACCTTCCTCAAAAGCCTGTTGTGTCAGTTTCGACATTTACTTTTTAACATGAAAAAATTAAAAAACAATTTTTTTTAACATAAACAAATGATAAATGCATAATCAAGAAAACCCAAGCTAGTTCAGCCCAGTAAGTTCATCTTGAATTATTACTAATATAAAAGTTGTTTTTACATTTACATTATAAAGATCATGAAAGATTTCACAGCAAAAATACTTGCTTAAAAAAAGCATGAACTATCAAGCAGAGGGCATGAAGTAAATACAACAGGTTTATAAGCAAAAGGTCTAATCATGTTATTCATTTATTGGCCCTAGAATTTTGTGTATCAAATATGATACAGAAGGCAAATATATCATACACATTATTGTTTAACAATATTACAACAAATGTTTTATAAAATTTAGCTAAAATGTTGTAACACATTGTCAAACAAGCATTCTGTTTTCAATCGGTTTATGGGGATACAAAAATTAAAATCAAAAATAAAAGTTATGTTTAAATAAAATCACAAATTTGTATTATTTGTGTTCTAATAATTTAAAAAATAGCAATAAATTAATCTTCTGTCTTATGGTCTTGCTGTTATTATGGTTAATAATATGTATTCAAAGTACCTGCATCCTGGAGAAACATCTTCATCTCGGGGTGTTTGTGTGTGATTCATGATGAAGCTGAACAGAGATGGACAAAGTACACAACTCCCTTACTTGAGTGAAAGTACAGATACTGCTGGTCAAATATTACTCCATTACAAGTGAAAGTTGTAAAGACAGTTGTAACAGCAAGATTTATTTTGCATCAAAATTTTAGAATCATTCTCACAGTAATTTGATGGCATATACAGAACGGTCTGTGCAGTGTTGCTTGAAATCAAACACCTATTTTGTTTTGTTAGGAGACACAGAACAGTTCTTCTGTGGCTTTATAGGTAATGTTTTCATTTAAAAAAAAAAAATTGGCAGAGTCAGACAAAATTGTGTCTAATATGTACCACAATATTAACTTATAATAATTGAATTGGTGTAAATAAATATCACATTTGCAACTGGTCAGTGTTCAAAAATGCTGGCAAATCACTTCACAAAGCCATACAAGAGCCATACATACTTATCCACCTTATTTTTCAAAGCGGAAGAAAACAATTTTCTGTGAATGTGCGAGAATTTCGGTTCATTAGCCGCTGTAGGAAAATAACGAGAATATCAAAGTGCAGTAAACAGTAATACTGTTTGGAAAACAAACCAGTGTGTTCATAATAAAAAATAATAGATTACAATAATATGGTAAGATAGCCAGTTTGTATTATCAAGCAGCAAAATGAGCTGTTTTGTTCAGCTAAAAATAGCTGGAAGCAGATGACAGCGTAAGCCAGACGACTGCACCCGCTTTTACAGGAAAAATAAGGTCGATATCAAAAGGGGTCTAACAAAAAGTCACGTTTTAGAGAAGGAAAAAGTATATTTGTCTTTCAAATGTAGTGAAGCCAAAGTCATAAGTTTCCAGAAAAAAATATTACTCAAGTTAATTACAGATACTCAAAAAGTGTACTTAAGTAAGGAAGCTGAACAGACAGAAAAGTGAGATCTCCAACACTTACTCTATGTGGAAATGACAAACTAATAATTCAGCTGAACGGATCCTGAGAGTCGAGAAACAGAGTTCACTCAAACACACAATGTTAGACTGAAATGCTGAAATCAACCACAGGCAACTCGAAACAGCAACGAAACCACTTTATTTGCTTAATAATGAAGATATCAAACACATTTCAAAGAATACACTCCCTTCAGTAGAAAAATGAAAGCAGAAGTTATCTGCAGCGTCAACTCATCTGCAGTGTTGCCAGATTAGACGGAAGATTTCCAGCCCAAAAGCTCACAAAAATCGCCTAAAACTTTAACTGTCTAAATAATAGATAGTATATGTCAGTCAAGGTTGATAAGAGCCATTTTAACTGCTTAAAACAAAATAATGATGACAAAATATTATAGCTACTTTAGATACATTTCCCATGGATCTAATCTGGGAAAATACATTAAAGAGAATGACCAAATATGATTAAAATATGCAAGCAGACACGGTCAAAACGGCAATCAAAAAAAATTAACAAATACCCTCGAAAAAAACACATAATATAATATAATATAATATAATATAATATAATATAATATAATATAATATAATATAATATAATATAATATAATATAATATAATATTTGATTATATTATATTGCATTATATGTGCAATAATATACTTGATATGATAATATATAATATACTATTATGGTATATAATATCTATATAGAGACGTTATTTACATGTCCAATACGTTGCTGGTTTTCGTGCAAGTCAGCAAGTCATTGACAGATTGTCCTGCAGGTGACCTCATAAATTGGTCTTCTTAAAAGTGAAAGTGATAGTTACATGACATACAGCCAAGTATGGTGACCCATACTCAGAATTTGTGCTCTGCATTTAACACATCCAAAGTGCACACACACAGCAGTGAACACACACACACCGTGAACACACACCCGGAGCAGTGGGCATCATTAACGCTGCAGCACCCGGGGAGCAGTTGGGGGTTAGATGCCTTGCTCAAGGGCACCTCAGTCGTGGTATTGGCGGCCCGAGATTCAAACCCACAACCTTAGGGTTAGGAGTCAAACTCTCTAACCATTAGGCCACGACTTCCCCTTACGATGCACTTGGGGCTTTACGATTACTCCAGAGCACTTGTAGATCTACAATGATTTTCAAGTGCTACTTAAGTTACGATGTTTTTGGGAAACCGTAATATTAAGATCAATCGTACAATCATTTTTATGAACTTAGGCTTACAAAGCCCTGGACCGTTTAAAATATAATAGAAAGCATTGCATATATACAAATAGATTTTGATTAAATAATTTATTTAACTGTGCTCTGATTTCAGAGTTGCAGTGATATTAGATTCGTGTCATCTCTCCCTCAACAGGTGTAGGCTAATTAATGTTTTGAGAGTTAAAACACTCTTTACCATGTAGGCCTAACATATATTTAGGCATTATGATCATTTATACAGTTATGCATTCAAAATCAGATCCGTTATCGCACTAAAAACCCATCACTCATGAATCATCACGTTTGTCTGCTGATTGTAATTAAGTGCAGCTGTGAACATCAGCACCATTCGTCTTTGCAGTATGTGTGTGTTTAGTAACGTTGTGATGACTGATTGGATGCAGTATATGCACCATTGTGATTGTTTGTTAACCAGTTAGCCTATACAATTTATATGTTTGAAAACTGACCCCAAACCAAGCCAATTTTTACCCGTGTAATCAAATTAAAACCGCCCAATCTGGCAACACCTGCCCTTCCTCTGCCATTGACGTCACATGCATTCTCCACTGCATGCAACACTGACCCTGGATCTTCTTTTATTTTAATGCCACATTAAAATAACACAGGATTTTCTACATGTATTATCAATTTCATCTATATGTTTTTCCCTTGTATAACCATGCATAACAAACCAGACAGCAAAGCAGATATTTAAATGTTTCCACTCGTGACTGTCTTCAGAAATCAATCAGTATTGTAAATGTTTGCAGAGCTCTGCTGTTCTCTGTTTGTTGTCAGGAAAACAAGGTTCAGGTAAAAGCAGAGAGTATAGAGAATGAGAAGCTGACGTCACACCACGGTGACTTTTTTTTTTTTTTGAACAGCAGGGACTATTTTTCCTATTTTTTATTGAACATATTAAATGGAATATACATCTACAATGGAGCTGATAAATGTAAATAAACAAATATTAAGCAAGGTACAGATCAGACAAAACAGTTGCAACCAGTAAAATTACATATATTCTAATAGAGAGAGAGAGAGAGAGAGAGAGAGAGAGAGAGAGAGAGAGAGAGAGAGAGAGAGAGAGAGATAATAAAATAAATAAATATAAAAAAGTGTAAGTAGGGGTCTCTTCATTCCTCTTCAAATAATCCAAGTTCTCTTATTATTCCAACAAGTTTGTGGGCCTTTTTACTTTTCACATATTCCAGTGATGGAATGTAAGTATAAATAAAGTCTCTTTTAAAAACAGAAAACTAAGGTTTTGTCTTCATACTTTTACCTTTATGAAGGAGAAATTTGCCCAGAATCAACATGATATTAATGAAAAAAAAAAACATTCTTTCTTGCAAACTCAATATAATTATAAAATTTTGGTTTGTAAACAGAGATGAAAGGACAAAGTAAAACAACAATAACATTATAATATAACTTAGTAACATACTTTAAAACCATTTGAAAATTTACAGTGAGTTAATTTCAAAACTTGGGATAGTCTTAGGCTACAGTCTACGCATCAAAAATTAAAAGAAAGACCTTTACACAAAGGCTCTTACTGCATGCTATTGTTATTATGTCATTATGTATATATATATATATATATATATATATATATATATATATATATATAATATATATATATATATATATATATAATATATATATATATATATATATATATATGTATGTATATATATATACACAGATTAAAAGGTAAATGTTTTCATTTCAGTTTGTTCTTGGTAAAAAAAAAATAAAAATAAAAAAAACTTACAAAATATGCATATCCATATGGAGGGCCAAATGAGAACAGTCCAGCATTTAGAAATAATTATTATTAACTCTGCTGTTATTCTTAATTTTTCAAAAATTATGCCTTTACTGTGTGACCAAAAATTGAGTATTTTCAGTTGTTTGATCATGCAGGTTCTGTCAGAGCCTTTGTTTTGCAATGTGTTATTTTGGCCACTAGAGGTCCCCAGTATGCACTCACGTCAACATTGTGCCTTTCGTAATCAGTGTTATTGTTTTCACATGTTTCTCATTCTGGGCTGTCTATTTAAGCTGATCACTTCCTTTGCATCTTTGCTTGGTTATTATTGTTCCTAAGCAAGTTGCTGCCGTAAGTCTGCTCTAGTTCCAAGATCTATTATTTGAAAGTATTTTTGAATTGTTTTCCTGTGAATAGTTTTGCTGTTTTGTAACCTAACTCTATACAAAGGATTTTTTGTCCCCTTTTGCTGTTTTTGTTAAATAAACTCTTCTGAGTTAAGTTAACAAGGCGTCTGACTATTGGGTTCAACTACCTCCTGTGGCTCAGCGGTAGAAATTCAGACTCTGGCATCAGAGACCCAGGTTTGAGCCCCGGTCCTGACAGAATAACCAAGCCACATTATGAACCCAGAGGCGCCAAATCCTCAAGAACTCCTTGCCACAGTTGCTCAGTATGAGTCCACAGTCCAACGCCATGAGTCAGCACTAGCTCAGCAGGAGACTTTGATGACTAGACACTCCCAGTTGCTGTCTGATCTCATGACTTCTGTCCGTCAGATCTTTAACCGGCTGCCCTCTACCTCAGTTACTGCTTCTCCTGCTGCCTCTGTACCCCTTCCAGATTCTCGAGTGCTTTCTCCTCTAAGTGAACCCCGCCTACCTCCACCACAACATTTCTCAGGTGACCCAAGTGCATTTGATTGTTTCCTGACTCAATGCTCTCTCACGTTTGAACTACAACCATCGTCCTTCCCCTCAGATCGAGCCAAGATCGCATACGTAATCACCCTCCTTTCTGGCAAAGCTCTTTCTTGGGCAACCGCGGTCTGGAAGGCACAAGCCCCCTTCTGTACAAGTTATTCTGCATTCGAAAAGGAGTTCAAGCGAGTCTTCGATCACCCCTTCAGTGGCTGACAAGCCTCAAAGAGACTTCTCACTCTCCGTCAAGGTAATGGCAGTGCAGCTGAATATGCCATTCAGTTTCGGACCGTTGCAGCAGGGAGTGGTTGGAACAATGAGGCCCTCATGGTGTGTTTCCTGAATGGTCTGTCAGAGGCAATCAAGGATGATCTGGCTACCAGAGAACCTGCTGTTGATCTGGAAACTCTTATGGATCAAGCAATCCGGCTGGATAATCGTCTGAGAGAGAGAAGCCAGAATCGCCCATCTGTTTCCTCATTGTCTGCCAGTCCAGCTCTTGCTCAAATGCCACCAGTGCCCCAAGATACTTCGGAACCTATGCAATTGGGTAGGGCTAGGCTTTCCCCCTTGGAACGAGACCGTCGTATGAGAGAGCGCTGTTGTCTATATTGTGGATTGTATGGTCATTTTCGTTCCACCTGCCCCGAGCTTTCGGGAAACGCCCAGTCCCGTACAGGCAAGGAAGGACTGTGATGGGAGTTACACTCACCACTTCACCTTCCAACTCTGGGCTGTTCCTTCCTATCACACTCACTTGGGAGAGAACAAAAACACCAACTCGAGGCATTGATTGATTCTGGCGCTGCCGGGAATTTCATGGATGTTTCTCTTGCTAAGAGTCTTCAGATCCCTACTTATTCTCTTCCTGCACCCCTAACTGTGACAGCCTTGGATGGAAGACCATTGTCTCCCGGGAAAGTAACCCACCTCACCTCTCTCCTTGGTCTCACCACTTACCAGCACCAGGAGAGAATGTGCTTTCACCTTATACAGTCTCCAGAGTTCCCTGTTATCCTCGGAACACCCATGGCTTCTCCAGCATAATCCACACTTTGACTGGTCCACTGGCACTGTTCTCAGTTGGGGTCCCACCTGTCACACTAAATGCTTGGCCCAGAACCCCCCTGATCTTATTCTCGAGTCCCAAGAAACCCTAGATCTGTCTCAAATCCCTGTTCAGTACCACCACCTCAAAGCAGTGTTCAGTAAAAGGAAGGCCACCTCCTTACCACCTCATCGGCCTTATGACTGCGCCATTGAGTTACTCCCGGGTACCTGTCCCAATAGAGGTCGTATATTCTCTTTGTCTCCCCCTGAACGAACTGCTATGGACAGATACATTAATGAAGCTCTTGTGGCAGGCATCATCCAACCATCCACTTCCCCTGCTGGAGCCGGATTCTTTTTTGTTGGGAAGAAGGATGGCGGACTTCGACCATGTATTGATTACAGGGGCCTTAATAAGATAACCATTCGAAACCGCTATCCCTTGCCACTAATGACAACTGCATTTGAAATTCTGCAAGAAGCCTCCATCTTCACTAAGCTTGACTTGCGCAATGCCTACCATCTTGTTCGCATTAGGCAAGGAGATGAGTGGAAAACTGCCTTCAACACGCCCACTGGGCACTATGAATATTTAGTTATGCCCTTTGGCCTCACTAATGCTCCCGCAGTATTTCAAGCTCTCATCAATGATGTTCTCAGAGACATGTTAAACCAATTTGTTTTTGTCTACTTAGATGATATCCTCATCTTCTCGAGTTCCCTCCAAGAGCATGTAAAACACGTCAGTAAGGTTCTGAGACGCCTTCTTGATAACCATCTTTATGTTAAACCTGAGAAATGTGAGTTTCATGTGACCAAGGTTCAGTTCCTGGGGTTCATCATCAAGCCTGGCCAAATGCAAATGGATCCTCAAAAGGTTCAAGCTGTTGTGGATTGGCCCTCCCCCTCATCGGTAAAAGAGGTACAGCGTTTCCTTGGCTTTGCCAATTTTTATCGCAAATTCATCCGGAACTTCAGTACTGTGGCGGCTCCTTTATCTGCTCTCACCAAGGGGAACACAACCAGCTTTTCTTGGGGACCTGAAGCAGAGTTGGCTTTCAACAAACTAAAGAGATATTTCACCTCTGCACCTATTCTCATTCTCCCTAACCCAGATAGACCATTCATCGTGGAAGTCGATGCTTCAGATGTAGGGGTTGGAGCTGTATTATCCCAGAGAGGAGAGGACAACAAGCTGCATCCATGTGCATTCCTTTCCCACCGCCTTACACCAACTGAGAGGAAACTATCATGTAGGGGATCGAGAGTTACTGGCAGTCAAGCTAGCGCTTGAAGAGTGGAGACATTGGCTTGAGGGGGCCAAACACCCATTCCAAGTACTCACGGACCACAAGAATCTGGAATATATTCAGCAGGCAAAGCGACTCAACCCCCGCCAGGCACGTTGGTCCTTATTTTTCAATAGATTCCAGTTCATCTTGTCCTACTGCCCTGGCTCTAAGAACCTTAAGCCTGATGCTTTGTCCCGAGCATATGTTAAAACTCCACAGGAAGATTGTGTTGCACCAATTATCCCAAGTTCCAAGATCTTAGCTCCTATCAGGTGGAATCTGGAAGATACAGTAAAACAAGCCCAAGCTAGAGAACCAGACCCAGGAGGGGGGGCCAACCCACTGTCTGTTTGTCCCTAAAGCTGTCCGCTCTCAGATCCTCCAGTGGGGACACTCCTCTCGTCTCACTTGTCATCCTGGTACCTCACGCACTCTTGAGTTCCTCCAAAGACTTTGGTGGCCAACTATCAAGGAGGATGTGACCGCATTTGTGAACGCATGTCCCACATGCAACCAAAATAAAATCTCTCACCGCTCTCCTCAAGGGCTATTGCACCCTCTCTCCATACCTCATAGACCTTGGTCCCATCTTTCCATGGATTTTATCACTGGTCTTCCACTATCACAAGGCAACACCACTATCATGGTCATAGTAGATAGATTTTCCAAGGCCGCCAGATTTATTCCTCTGCCTAAACTACCCACCACAAAACAAACTGCTGAATTGGTCATAAATCATGTGTTCAGAGTCTTTGGAATTCCACAAGACATCGTCTCTGATCGAGGACCCCAGTTTTCCTCCCGATTCTGGTGGGCTTTTTGTCAATCTCTGGGGGCTACAGTGAGCCTGTCTTCTGGGTTTCACCCAGAGTCCAATGGACAAACAGAGCGGCTTAATCAAGATCTTGAGACTACACTGAGATGTATGGCAGCTAACAATCCTTCCTCTTGGTCTTCATTCATCATGTGGGCAGAATACGCACACAATACCCTTCGCTCCTCTGCAACAGGCATGTCCCCTTTCGAGTGCCAGTTCGGGTACACTCCTCCACTATTCCCTGAACAAGAGGTGGAGGTTGCAGTTCCCTCTGCTCATCAATTTGTTAAACGCTGCCGCCAGACATGGAAAAAAGCCAGACTCAAGCTCCTTAGGGCCTCTCAGCAGTACCAGCTCCAGGCTAATCGCAGACGCAGACCTGCCCCCACTCTGCGCCCTGGCCAAAGAGTCTGGCTCTCCACTAAGAACATTCCCTTGCGGGTGGAATCCCGCAAACTTTCCCAGAGATTCATCGGCCCCTTCAAGATTGGCAGGAAAGTGAACCCAGTTACCTATCAATTGTACTTGCCTAAGTCTCTGAAAATTAATCCAACTTTTCATGTCTCCCTGTTAAAACCTGTTTTGTCTTCTCCTTTTCTTGCGACAGGAAGACCTCCTCCTCCTCGTATCATCGGGGGCCAGCCAGCTTACACAGTCCACAGAATACTAGATGTCCGTCAAGTACGTGGGTCCCGGCAGTATCTTTTGGACTGGGAAGGCTATGGTCCCGAGGAGCGCTCCTGGGTTCCTGCCAAGGACATCTTAGACCCCAAACTAGTGCAAGAATTTTACGCTCGCAAGCCCAGTTGTCCTGGAGGGAACGTCAGGAGCCGTTCCTAGAGGGAGGGGTCCTGTCAGAGCCTTTGTTTTGCAATGTGTTATTTTGGCCACTAGAGGTCCCCCAGTATGCACTCATGTCAACATTGTGCCTTTCGTAATCAGTGTTATTGTTTTCACATGTTTCTCATTCTGGGCTGTCTATTTAAGCTGATCACTTCCTTTGCATCTTTGCTTGGTTATTATTGTTCCTAAGCAAGTTGCTGCTGTAAGTCTGCTCTAGTTCCAAGATCTATTCTTTGAAAGTATTTTTGAATTGTTTTCCTGTGAATAGTTTTGCTGTTTTTCTCTGAGTTTTTGTTTTGGAGACTTTTACTATTTTTGACCCTTTCTGGTCTGAGGATTTTTCTGTTTTGTAACCTAACTCTATACAAAGGATTTTTTGTCCCCTTTTGCTGTTTTTGTTAAAAACTCTTCTGAGTTAAGTTAACAAGGCGTCTGACTATTGGGTTCAACTACCTCCTGTGGCTCAGCGGTAGAAATTCAGACTCTGGCATCAGAGACCCAGGTTTGAGCCCTGGTCCTGACAGGTTCCTCATGTGCACATATTCATTGGAAAAAGCAGCCATTCACCGTGCCTTAAGGCATGAGTAGCGGTCCACTTTGGCATATTTTCCGTCGATACTGAAACACGCATGAACTACAAAGCCTATTTTATAATAAATAACAGTTTAGCTTCAAAATGGGCAACATCACGATTATGGAAATGTTTGGATTTGTCCCTAATGAGAGAGGTAAGCCCAACCTTACCTTATGTTTGATTTAAATTATTATTATTATTATTATTATTAGTAGTAGTAGTTTTTGTTTATAGCTAAGCCTATATTATTATATACTGCAATTATATTTATCCATTAGAATTATGTGTTGTGGAGTTTTTTTTATGTTTTTATAGTTTAATTTAAAGGATTTGTTGTAAAGGAAGGGGAACTTAAAAATATCCTGTTGGTACATTATAACATTATTAGGCCTGCCGTTATTATTTCTGAATTTAATAAAATGCGACTTATACATGACATATTTTTCTTCATGTGGAAATTATTTTTTTTTTGTCGTGTTTTTAAAAAACATGCAGCAAACGAAAATAGGCGATTAATCGGTTAAAATTTGTTACTGTGGGTTAACAAATTCATCGGTTAAATTTTGTTACTGTGGGTTAATCTAGGCTATGTTGTTAACTATTTACAAGCTTCATGTTTATCCTGTTTTTTTCCATTGCATCTGAAAAATACTTTAAGGAACAAAAAAGCCTCCTCCCCCCTAAAGTTTGTGCATATGCACATTCACTTTGTGTGCTCTGGCGCAGAACCTGCCTCCCGCGTTGCTCATCTGTGGACAATTTAAAAATGTTTGATATATAACGGTTGCTGTCCCATTTTATACCGGAATTGTTCATTTTTAAAACAATCAAATTATATTGTTAGTTTCATGGTAACATGCAATCAAGGTCTTTGGTTACTATACAAGATACAAGTTCATTTAGGCTATTTAACATGCACTGTGACATTATCTCCCGTTTCAACTTATAAACTCCTTGATAGTATTGAGATTCACGTTAAATCTAGTATAAAAAAAACCCTGAAGGTCTATGAAACGTCAGACAATAAAGCATTTTTTAAACAATGGCACTTAAAGCTTTGAACTAAAACATTATTTCAAGCATATAGCCTGTGAATGAATAAAAATGCATAGCCTTAAAGAGAGTGTAGGTTGCTTTTGGTGTTTGGGTTGATACTTCAATATAATGAGGTCCAAGTTTAAGAATAGCCAACATTAGGTTTTTTTGTTTGTTTGTTTGTTTTTTCAATGTATTTTTTCTCTCTCTATTTAACAGAATTAACTTACAATTAAATACGTCTTCCTTTAGGTAGACTGAATGATTTCCTGCCTTGCTAAATGCTGGGCTCATGATAAATAAGTTGGATTCGCCTCAAACTGATTTTGTAAAATCAAAACTTGTGGAAGGTGAACCTGGGTGCAGTTAGCGCGAGTCGCGCTCGCTGTGAAGCGGGAGCAGCTGGCAGAGGAAAGCCTACGTTCACAAATAACAATGATTTTTGCAAATAGAATGATTAATTATCACTTGAGAATTTGTTATTATTATGGTCTGGTTAAAATAATAATATGGGCTGCAGCAAGAAAATAATAATAAAAGAGTAGGGCTGCTGTGAGTGCAGGCAGCATATTTCAGCCCAGGAGCGTGACAACCCACAGCACTCGCGGCCAAAAAACAGACCGGCCCACTGGGAATGCTCCTGGTTCTGCCAATTCGGGCCTGATATATATATATATATATATATATATATATATATATGATTAGAATTTTAAAATTGGAATAATTATGGTTATTATTTTTTTGATGTCATGGTTTTTTTTATTATTGTGAAGTGAGATGAATGATGAGCGTCTGGAGAAGGGAAGTTTGGTTTATCAAGTTAGTGATTTTAGCAACACAGGTTCAAATCCCGGTTTGTGGTGTTTTTTATATATATTTTTATTTTATATAATAAAATAATATATAAAATGATTAATACAAATGTATTCTGCAGTTCGCTGGTTTATGTTACACCATTTTTTTTTTTTTTTTATTTTAGATAGAGCGTGTCCATTTTACACTAAGCAACCAATAGCGACAGTCCAGCTGGAGGGGGTTGGGGTTTGGGGTAGTACTGTATAGCTTGTGGGGGTTAAAAAATGTTGTCTTCAATGAGCCAAAAACAGCTCACGTTACTCCTCTCCTCATCAGGTTACACTGGCTACCAGTAGCCGCTCGCATCAAATTCAAGGTACTGATGCTTGCCTACAAGACGACCACTGGCAAGGCACCAACATACCTAAGCTCATTAGTTCAATCTTATGCGCCCTCCAGAAGGTTGTGCTCTGCAAGTGAACGACACCTTGTGGTGCCATCCCAAAGAGGTTCAAAATCACTCTCACGGACCTTTTCCTGGACTGCGCCCAGCTGGTGGAATGACCTCCCGATCTCAATTCTAACAGCTGAGTCTTTACTCATTTTTAAAAAAATCTAAAGACTCATCTTTTTCACCTGCACTTAACTAACTAATACTAGTACTTACCTTTTCTTTTCTTGTCTATCATATTCTTATAAAAACCCTGGCTACGTGTTCTGTACTAGACTAACTGAGACTTGTCATAGCACTTGTATACCGTTGTTGTTCTCTTGTTGATCTGATTGCTTCTATTTTTTAATTTCGAAAGCTTCAGTCGATGCTGCGCTGCTCAGCGCATTGGGAAATGTCTTGTTCGTGACCAGCTGTGAATAATGTGTGTAACACGTCGATAGAATTGACCCGGCGGTAATATAGCCTCGGTTGATGATGTCATCGGAGCGCGCCCGCAACACGGGGCTATAAATAGATAAGCCACAGGTGCATCAACAGGTCTTTTGTCTTCAGATCATTCTGTGCATGTGTGCATCAGGAAGATTATTTTCGTCTGCTAAAAAAATGTATGAGCTGAATACACATGATTTCTGTTTTGTTTGTTTGGGGGAAGAGCAAGCGGTTCTGGCTTTAGAGACGGGCGAGTGCGAGCATTGTGAACTGCTCTCAGTGAAGATGCTTCGTGCTCGTCTGAATTATTTTCAGACCGCACCCACCTTTTCGTCGAAGTGCTCTCGCGCGGATCTGCGTGACGAGCGAGCGACGGGCTCGTCCTTTTCGCTTACGGTGTCACCAGATCCACGCATCCTCTCTCATGATCTCGAAGCACGCTCCGGTGCTTCTTCGGTTCACGAGGAGGATAATATATCTCTTGGGTCTTCGGGCCATTAGCAGCCCACCTCTGAGCGCTCCTCTCGCGAGAGGAAATCGGTCGAGGAATTGCTCAAGGTTGTTACTCGCGCGGTGGACAGGCTGCAGCTTGACTAGCCACGCAAACAAGAGACCCCCAAACGTAGTAAGCTGGAGGATAAGTTTCTGTCGCCGTATACTTCCCGCATCTTTGTGCCCTCGACGTTGACTTTTTCAACTATCGTGGATGCAAAGTCGCGGGGGTATTCGGAGATGCCTCAAGGTTGAAGAGTCACTTGCGAGCTATCTCTCGCCCGAATCTGCATCCTCGGTTAAGAAACCTACTCTCCCCACTAAACCTTGTAAAATAACATCATCGCTAGTGGGTAAAGCTTACCAAGCTGTAGGTCAGGCTGGTGCTGCGCTGCACACTATGGCAGTGTTACAGGCATACCAGGCTGACCTGTTGAAGGACTTGAGTGTGCAGTACAATCGACGAGGAAGCGTTCGCTGAGCTTCGTCGGGCCACAGATTTGTCTCTCCGGGCGACCAAGCAGACGGCTCGTGCCATTGGCCAGTCTATGTCAGCTTTAGTCAGCACGGAGAGGCATCTGTGGCTTAATTTGAAGGGAGGTTAAAAAGCAGAGTGTGGCGGACCATTCTCCCCCTCGTAGAGATTGGGGACAGGTTCGCCGTGCTCAGCAACCTCCCAAGCCAGACCTCAGGACTATCGTTAATAAGAAGAGGAAGTCCTGATGCTCTGGTGCCCGTGCTGGTGGGGGTAGTCCCTCACGGGGTGGTGCACACTCGAGAGCTTTTCGCCCCGCCCCATTACCCTCACAAAACCCCTCCATCCCCGCCGCTTCTTGTGCTTCGGGGGGCGGTGGTTTCCAGCAAAATATTAGAGGTTCCAGTGTTTCCTGCCATCATTCAGGACACGGAACATCTAATATCCCCTTAAAAGGAAGTGTTAAAATTGGTACCACTCTCAGAGAGACTGGCAGTGTGGAAACTTCTGCCGGGCATTTCTGCGTGGGTGTTGAGCACAGTACGGATAGGATACAGGATCCAATTTATTCGTCATCCTCCTCCGGAGCTGATGCAGGTACTGTCTCAAGAGCTACAAACTCTTCTGGGCAAAGAGGCCATAGAACATGTTCCTCTTCCAAGGATAGAGTCGGGCTATTACAGCAGACACTTCCTAGTTCCCAAAAAGGGTGGGGGAGTGCGTCCAATCTTGGATCTTCGAGGCTCAAACCGTACAGTCAAAGCATTCAAGTTCAAGATGTTAACCGTCAAGACGGTCATGTCGCAAACTCGGCATCACGATTGGTTCATCACGATCGATCTGAAGAACGCATATTTTCATATAGACATTTTGCCACAACACAGGAAATTCCTGAGGTTCGCTTTCGGGGGCGAAGCATACCAGTTTCGGCTTTTTCCATTCGGCCTAGCCTTATCACCCCGCACGTACACGAAATGCATGGATGCAGCGCTGGCTCCATTATGACTCCAGGGCATTCGCATTTTGAATTATATCGACGATTGGCTGATACTAGCACAGTCGCGAGAGATGGCGCTACAACACAGGGACATCGTGTTAGCTCATCTAGTTTATCTGGGGTTGAGACTCAACATCAAGAAGAGTGTTCTCTGTCCGGCCCAGAGAACGACTTAACGCGGGATCGTTTGGGATTCGATCACGATGTGGGCACAACTGTCTCCCGCTCAGATAGAGACCATTCGGCAGATCATGAGCAAGGTCAGGCTAGGCCAGGATCGCACTGTTCAGTATCAAAAGATGTTAGGTTTCATGGCTTCAGCATCCACGGTGATTCCTTTGGGGCTGTTTCACATGAGACCATTTCAGTTGTGGCTAAAAGCCAGAGCATTTCATCCAAGAGCCAATCCTCAAAGGCAAATAAAAGTGACGCGCTGCGGGCTTCGTACACTATCTCTGTGGCTCAGACCCCGGTTCCTTGCCTTGGGTCCCACTTTAGGGGCACCGTGTCGTTGCAGACTGCTAATGACAGATGCCTCCCTGATGGGCTGGGGAGCAGTCTTGGATGGCCACCCACCTCAAGGGGAATGGGGGGGTCATCAGCTCCATTGGCACATCATTGCCTCGAGCTGATGGCGGTATTTCTGGCTCTGAAATATTTCCTCCATCATTTGGGAGGCTGTCATGTCCTAGTACGGGTGGACAATACAATATATAAATCAACAGGGGGGTCTGCGCTCACACAATCTGAACAAGATAGCGAGGCAGATTTTTCTTTGGGCCCAGGACAAGCTCCTGTCACTCAGGGCAGTTTACATTCCAGGGCGTTTGAATGTGCAAAAACTACCGACGGGGGAATGGAAACTCCACCCACAGGTAGTGAAACAGATTTGGAGAAAATTTTACAAAGCAGAGGTGGACCTCTTCGCCTCCCATCAGACAGTGCAATGTCCCCTCTACTTCTCTCTGAGTCACCCAGCCCCCCTGGGTCTGGATGCGATGGCGCACACATGGCCCATAAGGCGCCTGTATGCGTTTCCTTCAGTTTCTCTCCTCCCGGGAGTCTTAGCCAGAGTTCGCCAACAAGGGTCTTGCCTCTTGCTGATAGCGCCACGTTGGCCGAACAGAGTATGTTTCTCTGAGATGATATCTCTCCTCGACAGCTCATAATGGGCGATTCCGGAGAGGAGGGACCTTCTGTCTCAGGCAGGGGGCACGATATTCCATCCCAGGCCCGACCTGTGGAATCTTCATGTTTGGCCCCTGAAGGGTACCAACTGAGGAACACAGGGCTTTCGCCGGATGTTATTGATACCATTCTTAGTGCTAGGGCTTCCTCTACCAGAAAGAGTTATGCCAGTAAAATGAGGTGTCTTTGACAGGTGGTGTGTGGTACACAATGTAGATCCAGTCAACTGCCATATTGCTTCAGTTCTGGACTTCATGCAAGAGAAATTGTCAACAGGCACATGCCCTGCTACTCTTAAGGTTTATGTGGCCGCTCTTTCGGCTTGCCACGCCTTGATTAGCGGGAAGCCACTCGGGAGACACCCTCTGCTCTCTCGCTTCCTTTGTGGGGCCAGACGACTGAGGCCTACAGTAAAAACCAAGATGCCTTCTTGGGACTTAGCTATAGTTCTCGAGGGTCTGGTTGAAACCCCATTCGAACCTTTGGAATCAGCATCTGATAGACTTCTGGCTCTAAAAATGTTTTTTTTCTCATGGCAATAATTTATTTGAAGAGAATTGGGGATATGCAGGATCTGTCTATCTCACCATCATGCTTAGACTTTGCCCCAGGGAGCGTGAAAGTGATTTTGCATCCTCATCCTGATTACCTGCCTAAGGTTCCGTTTTCGGCTGTACATCCGGTCATTCTAGAGGCCTTCTGCCCTTCGCCGTTCACAACGCCGGAGCAGGAGAAATCTTAAAGATTGTGTCCAGTCCGTGCTCTTCAGGCTTACGTCCACCGCACTAGCCAGTGGTGCAAGTCGGAGCAACTGTTCGTCTGTTATGGTGGTGGTAACAGAGGAGCAGCTGCCACCAGGCAGACCATGTCTCACTGGGTCAGGGATGCTATTGCTTTGGCTTATGAGGCGCGCGGTCAAGCTTCGCCTATAGGTCTTAGAGCTCACTCCACAAGGGGGTCGCCTCCTCTAGTGCTTTAGCAAGGGGTGCCCCCTTACTACAGGTTTGTGATGCGGCAGGTTGGTCCTCTCCGCACACAGACTTTCTTATTGGATTTTATAGTTTTATAGTCCATGCTACTCCGGGCTCTCATGTCCTTGAGTCAACATCACAAGCTAATGTCTGAGGCCTTCTTGTGGTTTGGTAGCACACCTGCACAACCTTGGGTGTAGAGATTTTTTAGAGCGGCGGCGTGGGTATTCTCGTTCCCAATGCGCTGAGCAGCGCAGCATCGACTAAAGCTTTGAAAGGGAACGTTTCCGGTTACTTAACTGTAACCTTGTTCCCTGAGAAAGCGGAACGAGATGCTGAGCTGCGTTGCCGTACTGAAATATGTCCCAGGACTGCTCTTCAGACAAAATGTCCTGTTGATGCACCTGTGGCTTATCTATTTATAGCCCCGTGTTGCGGGCGCGCTCCGATGATGTCATCAACCGAGGCTATATTACTGCCGGGTCAATTCTATCGACGTGTTACACACATTATTTACAGCTGGTCACGAACAAGACGTTTCCCAATGCGCTGAGCAGCGCAGCATCTCGTGTCCGCTTTTCTCAGGGAACAAGGTTACAGTTAAGTAACCGGGAAAGTTCTATGTGGTAATTGTGTGTCTTTTTTTCCCTGTAAATTACTAATAGTATCATTGACCATCACAATAATGTTAATATTGCAGTTTATTTGCGTAAACAGC